>NC_137925.1:17407649-17417649 GCF_963457725.1 Sprattus sprattus
GAGGGAAAAGCGAGGGAAAACCAAGTGTAGAAGAGAGAGAGGGGGATGGAGGGAGGGAGGGAGAGAGAAAGGGAGAGTATGACACCGCGAGAAGGTCTTGTTACTGGCGGAGAGTTATTTCAGCAATGAGCCCGGCGCCACATCGCACCACATCTGGGTTCCATTGAGCAAGAGATCGGGTTACACAGCCCAGAGAAACACACACACGCAACCACGCAACACTGTTATTTATTTCTCAATTGCCCATAACATAGCCTACAGTCTTGCCCAGCCTGGATATGTCATATGTATCTGAGGGACATACACTGTAAGTGTGCCTCAAAGAGTTTGTGGTGTGTGTGTGTGTGTGTGTGTGTGTGTGTGTGTGTCCGTCCCTGGACAGACTATAGTGTGTTCCTGACACAAGTTCAATGAAATGTCTGGATTAACAGGATTGCAGAACTCTCTCAAACGGGACAAAAGTCAATACAGTCCATGTCACAGAGAGGGAGGGAGGGAGGGAGGGAGGGAGGGAGTGATGAAGCAAAAGAAAAAGAAAGAAAAGAGAGAAGAGAGATAGAGAAAGAACAGGACACAATAGTGGCCCTGTCTATTTCCCTTGAACCCTTACTATGCACTCTGAGTCGTTCCCTGTGACTAAGCACTGTGTGTGTGTGTGTGTGTGTGTGTGTTTGTGTGTGTGTGTAGTGTTTAAATACATCACTCACACTAAACGCTGCTGGCTGGCTTGTTCTCTGTTCACACAGGCTCCTCTTACATGCTAATCAGTCTGTAGGCTGCTCTTCCCTTCCTTCCCCAAATCACACCACGCCAGCCTGGGTGAAAATCGCCACGACTGCCACCAGCCACCCCTGCTGGGGCCGCACTGCTACCCAGCTGCCCCCCTCTAAACTCCTGGATCTTCTCCAGTCATGGGCTGAGCCCCCCACTGACTAGCAGCTCACAGGGGCAGATGGCACCCACCAAGGGGGGGGGGACCAGTGAATGTTTAATCTGCCCCTTTCTCCCCTATCTGTGTGTGTGTAAACGCCTCTGTTGGAAACACCTATACTCATACACGTATCACAGGGTGTATTTCTATATCTATACTCATAAACGTATCACGTATCGTTTGCATACCATGCTATACCATGACTGAAGTCCAGATTAGTGGGGCTGTATGGGAAGTCCATGTTTAGTCATTGCACTGGGCTTCAGTCCAAAGTCTCCCTGGCAACCCATATAAACACAGTATTGTGTGTAATTGTCAGACGCATCTGGCCCTGCGTCCTCTGGCTAGTCTGCTTACTGGAAGTCTGAATAGCTCAACTACTTCCTTTGCCTGGGTATATAGTTCCAGCCAAGAAGGAAGTCTGTGTGTGAGTGTGAGTGTGAGTCTGAGTATGTGTGTGTGTGGGTGCGTGCATCTGCGTGTAAGCTAATGAAATACATGGATTCAGCAGGTACCTGCTCTTGTGGTTGTGTTTTTCCAAGTTTGCATGACATTTATTCATTTAGCAGATGCCTTTCTGCAAAGCGACTTAGAGTACTGCAGGCGTGTACACTGCTGTCAGTGTGAGGGCCTCCCTTGGGGCATCTTGGTGCTGCTGGCATCTTGCTCAACCCGTTGAGTCCAAGGAACAGTTGCTGCCCCAATCAGCAGCTTATATGGATCCTCTCATGTTCCTGAACATGTGATGGTGGTGATGTGCATGTTCAGTATGTCTACCACTCTAGGCTGGCGGATGGAGTGTGTGAGGTATGTGTGTCACCTGCTAGTGTTGATCTTCCCACAAGTGTTGAATGATTGAATGTGTCCATATGTAGAAGTAATGTTTTCTAATGGTGTGTGTGTGTGTGTGTGTTTGTGTCACCTGCTAGTGTTGATCTTCCTACAAGTGTTGAATATGGGTTAGTTATTGAATGTGTTCACATGTAGAAGTAATGTTTTCTAATGGTGTGTGTGTGTGTGTGTGTGTGTGTGTGTGTGTGTTACCTGCTTGTCTGGGTGCTCTTTTCCTCCTGAACGCAGCTCCAGACTGCAGCGCCTCCAACAGGCCATCCATGATACCAGTCTCATCTCCCTCTGCAGATACAAGAATGAGGACAAACCATCAATAATGCACACACATTGGCACACACACACACACACACAGTGTCTCACACACACACACACACACACACACACACACAGTGTCACACAAGCACACACACGCACAAAGTGTAACACACACACACACACAAAGTGTTACACACACACACACACACACACACACACACAGACGCAAAGTGTCTCTCACACACACACACAAAGAAATATTCCATTTAATTTAAACAGACACATGCATGATCAAAAAAGGATGTCACTGGTAATGTATTAATAGAAACACACACACACCCTACCCTCTACCTTTCAGACGTCTATCCACACACGTGGACAGGAAGTCGCCTGTCACATAATCAGGACGGCACATTTGATACATTAACCCAGATGGCCAGTGACCCAGTTCTACTGATAGCTACAGGCCATACACATCCATACATCCCACACAAAACACAAACACTCACACACACACACACACACACACACACACACACACACACACAAACATATCCATAAAAAACAGACACACACACAAAACCAATGGGTGTTTTGTTACAAGCATATTAGTTAGCTGCTAGTTAGTGTCTAGTATCATTTTGGTACTTTATTGTGTTTTTGTTTAGTCTCTGTGGGTATAAACACCGGCCCAGGAGCTCTTCTTTGTCTGTGTTTGTGTCTGGGGGAGAAAGGGTGTGTGTGTGTGTTGGGGCACAGGCAGGCAGGCAGATGGCTTTAATTATTTCCACTTTGAAGAGTGGGGTTAAAGGTTTATGCCTACCAGCACCCCTCCCCCCATGTCTCCCCTGTACCCACTCTCCCCCCCTGCCTTCACCCCCTCTCTTTCTCACACTCACACACACACACACACACAAAAGAAACCCACTAAGGAAACATGCTTTTCTAGAAACACACGCACACACACACTACCAGTCTCATTGAGCACATTTGATGCAGTATAGCAACAAACACATCCTAGCAACACACACACACACACCTCCTTACCCCCACAGTACACACACATGCACGCGCACAGAAAACACCCCCTTCTGAATCACTCTCTCAGTATAATCTCCTGTAAAGCCGCTGCCAGATGGCTCTATGTCTGAGCCACCGCGTCACACACACACCCAAGACCCCGTCATCAGGCCAGGGAGGGGGAACGAGGGAGACACCCTCACAGAGGCTCTCCCACAGCTCACATACGCCCTCAAAAGGACAAAACAGGGAACTGCACCGAGGGAAAGAAAAAAAACTCCACACACACATACACATATATGCGAGTGAACCTCCGGTAATCACTTACATAAAGAAGAGAAATATTTAGAACATTAATAATCCCAGAGAGATTAAATAAGTCCTAGAGAAAGCCTTCATGTGGCTGGTCAATGCAGCAGAGGAATGCTAACAGCTGTCTGGGTGACCCACTGCCCTACTATCACAAATCATAATAGCCACAAGTGCTTGGGTCACTGCCTCTGCCTGAAGGTCAAGAGCACTGACGCTCGCTGCACAGAGATCTCACAGACATCTCACAGACAACTCACACAGATCTAACAGACATCTCACATCTCCTCTTTCTCCTACTAAGGCAATATCAATTTTGACCTTCCAGAGGATGTTTGAACTGGATGTGAACATGATCATGATACTTGATATGACAAAAACAAACTAATCAAGCCTGTTCATATGAACAACAAGGCTAATCAATTTGTAACAAATCAGTCACCCAATTATTGTCACCCATCAGACTTACTGGTGCTGTGAACTACAATCAAAATGCCACAGCATATCTGCCCAGTAACACACACACACACACACAGAGTATACTTAACCACAGTAAGCCCCACTAATCAGGTATAATGTCATTAGTGAATCTTCTTCTTAACACGCCCCTCTAAAAGATAAGCTTGGAACACTTCCCATTGAACACGCTATCTGTGGTGTGCTAGCTCCCCTAATGGCCGTTTCAGTGGTGTGCACACATATGCGCTCAAACACACGGTTAAAGCCCACATCCCTCCCCCTCCCCTAAGCGCACACACACACACACACACACACACACACACACACACACACACACACACACACACACAGCTGTGCCTCACACAACACCCCTTACCCACTGACATACTAACAGCATCAACCATGGAGCAACACTGCCCCAAATGGTCACGAGCGCTATCTAACCACAGAACAACTAAGAGCTCTCTAACTACAGTCTAACTTCAACATTACGCTTTGCCTCTCTGAATTTTTGTGTGTGTGTGTGTGTGTGTGAGTGTGTGTGTGTGTGTGTTCACACTTGGCACAAACATTAACAAAGCAAGAAAATCCAACCAGGCCATCTGTCTCCTGCAGCCCTCTCCAACCCCCCCGCCCTCCTCCTCCTCCTCACCCCACGCCTCCACTCATACTAGCTCAAACTCACACAACACTGACACCTACAGACCAGACTGACGCTCAGCAACTGCCCCCTCCGACAGCATGTGTGTGTGTGTGTGTGCATTCAGCAGTGTGTTGCTGCTCCCAGTGGACACAGCAAGGCTCACAGCAACTCTACTCCCATTCAGCTCACTAACAGTACATATTTTTAATAGGATGACTTATCTTTGTGTAAGTAAGCGCATGTCTGTGAGTGAGTGTGTGTGTGTGTGTGAGAGAGAGAAAGAGTGTTTGTGTGGCTGAGTGTGTGTGTGTGTGTGTGTGTGTTTGATGAGCAGTTGTAGATGATTAGTGGTAGGGACAATGCTGTTGCTGATGTGGGTCTACTATTTACACTGACAATGCCCCAAGCAGCAATTAAGCTGATGGTTAGGGTATCCTCACATGATGTTGACTGACTGCCTTGTATCTCATGCTGACGATAGGGACACTGAGGAGACTCTGTGTCTGTCTGTCTCTGTGTGTGTATGTCTGTGTGTGTGTGTGGGTGTGTGTGTGTGTGTGTGTGTGTGTGTGTGTGTGTGTGTGTGTGTGTGTGTGTGTGTGTGTGGTGCCCCAAGGGAATGAGAAGGCCAAGCATGGCAAATATCTCTATGACCTTAAAAGTTCAATGACCTCTCACAATGGGTGTTTGTGTAAGTGAGAACTGGTCTGTGTTTTGGGGCTACTGCAAGATGTGTAAACTAGTGTGTGCATGTGAAAAACGCGTACAGAACAGTACAGGCATACAACACACACATAGAGAGTGTGTGTGTGTGTGCGTGCGTGTTTAACAGAGGGGGAGCCATAAAGACGAACAGTCTGAAACCGTTGTGTATGAAGACTAACAGTGAGTGAGTGAGTGAGTGAGTGAGTGAGTGAGTGAGTGAGTGAGTGAGTGAGTGAGTGAGTGAGTGAGTGAGTGAGTGAGTGAGTGAGTGAGTGAGTGAGTGAGTGAGTGAGTGAGTGAGTGAGTGAGTGAGTGAGTGAGTGAGTGAGTGAGTGAGTGAGTGAGTGAGTGAGTGAGTGAGTGAGTGAGTGAGTGAGTGAGTGAGTGAGTGAGTGAGTGAGTGAGCGAGCGAGCGAGCGAGCGAGCGAGCGTGCGTGCGTGCGTGCGTGGGCGCGTGAGAGTGAGTGAGTGAGTGAGTGAGTGAGTGTTAGTGTGTGAGAGAGAGAGATATCTTTGTCCTCCTGCTGTCCTCTCATCGCTCGCACTTCCTGTTTCACAGCTCATGCACTCAGCTCAGAGTCTAGATAAGCCTTGCAATGTTTACCTGGCCGACAACAGGTGCGGTAGGTGTGTGTGTGTGTGTGTGTCTGTGTGTGTGTGTGTGTGTGTGTGTGTGTGTGTGTGTGTGTGTGTGTGACAGAACTGATATCTGTGGTTAACTGTGTGTTGTTATGTGTGTGTGTGCGTGTGTGAGGGGCACATCTATCATCTATGTTTGTTCCTGTGCTGACTGAAAACATTCAAATCCACCACCTGTATGCAAATATAACCACAGTCAAGGGTGTGTACACGTCTGTATATGTGTGGACAGACTGAACACACGCACGCACACACACTTACATACACAAACAAACAGACCCTCTCTCATAGTGAAACCTTCTCCTGCCTGAAGGACCATCATAATGGCATTGTTATGGGCCAGCTTCACAAAGCATGAAGAGGTGATAGCATGAACAATCAAAGAGACACACATTACTGCTACCTGACAAGAAAAAGGAACACCTGCTCTGAAAGTCCCTTAGAACTAGGGAGAAAGAAAGAATGACAGAAAGAGAGAGAGAGAGAGAGAGAGAGAGAGAGAGAGAGAGAGAGAGACAGCTGGAACACCTCTTATAGTGGAACAGTGTGTGAGTGCTTATTATAGCTGTTTAAGAGTCAGTGATGTAGAATATGTGTATGATGTGTTTCATACAAAAGCTGGAATGCCTGTGACTGATTAAAGCCATACTGGTAAGGGTAACGACCTTGTGTTTCTCTCTCCCTCTCTCTCACACACACACACACACACACACACACACACACACACACACACACACACAGAGAGCCCTACTAGTGTTGTGCGGAAAGAATTCTGATGACTGGAATTCTGTGGAAGTCCCAAGTGTAACAAACTCTGGCCAAAAGTGTGGAATGTGCAGAAAGTAGGTCAGCGCAATGAAGGAGAGATAGAGTGGCTCTGCCTGCCCTTATGAGTGGGGATGGACTGGGCCAGACACACAAGGCTTTACTGGTGTGAGCGTGAGTGAGAGTGTGTGTGTGTGTGTGAAAATGAGTGAGTGTGTGTGAGAGAGTGAATGAGTGTTAAAAAGTAACTGTACTGATATTGAATGGAAGTTGTGTGTAACTCTCAGAGACTGAAAACAAAGTGTGTGTGTCTGTGTGTGTGTGTGTGTGTGTGTGTGTGTGTGTGTGTGCATTCACACAAGGAAGTCTGGTTAGACATGGTGAAGAGAGTTCTTTTTCAATGTAATGACTTAAGCAGAGGACAGCGAAACATGCCTGCTAAAGATAAAGAGACCGCAGGAGGATTGCTCTCTCCTTCCACCCCTGTGTCTCACAAACACACACACACACACACACACACACACACACACACACACACACACGCACAAACGCACAGAGCATGCGCACACACCCACCCCCACACTCACGGATACAGCGGGCTTTGATTGCCACTCACTGGTGTTGAAGTGAACTGCACGTCAGGCAGCCTCTATGTTCTGAACCCATTTGCACTAAGAAGGCTGGACAGCACTATGGACATGAGTTAGTGAGTTACACAGCATGTAAACTCCAAGGATCTCTGAGCATACCTATGATGATGACTAATAATGCACTCTCTAATTGTCTCTGTCTCCCTCCCTTAAAGCAGTCTAGACGAGTTCATGTAACCTTGAGTATTCACTCTCTTTAACATGATTCACCGCCAGTTATTTGGTCATCTTATATATGGTGATGACAAAATGTTCTGTCATCAAACACACACAGACACACACAGACACACACACTTGTATGCTCAGACAGAAGAGTGTGTATAGTCTGTTTCGACCTCAGACTTTCATATCAACACACACAACCACCTCTAACCAATCCTGCTTCATTGTCTCCCTCTTGCTTCAAAACTCCTGTGTATGTGCGCGATTACGTCACCTGCGTTGATGTCGAGAAGCTGATTCTTCTTCAGCTTCTCCTCTTTCTCTTTCTCAGCCTTCTCCCGGGCAAGCTTGGCCTTGCGGATCTTCTCCTCCGACTCCCTTCGCCTCTGGTTGTCCTTTACCGCTTGCTGCAGAGGAAACACACACACAAACACTTTACAGGTACAGTCGCATCCAGGTACAGTGGGTATCCAGCTTTGTGGACAGAAGTCAGTGGGCCTAAGTGTGAGAGTGTCTGTGCGTGTGTGTGTGTCTGTGCGTGTGTGTCTGTGTGTGTGTGTCTGTGCGTGTGTGTGTGTGTGTGTGTGTGTGTGCGCATAAAGCAACACCTTTAGGTTACTAAGTCTGAGAGTAAAATTTAAACTGGTTGACAGAGTGCTGGCTAAGTCAAGAGGGTTTGTGAGCAGGTGTTCAAAAGTGTGTGTGTGTGTGTGTGTGTGTGTGTGTGTGTGTATATATGTGTGTGATGTCTGGGAGAAGCTGGCAGCCGGCCGAAACGTCTGGTGGGCTGTCTGAGTGATATATCCTAAACAAAGGCAAGTGGGGTAATGGCTTGGCCACCTGCTACTGTTACCACACACACAGCAGGTGGAGACACATCTCATACACACTTATCTTTTTATGTGTGTGTTTTTGTGTATGTGTGTGTGTGTGTGTGTGTGTGGGTGAGAGAGAGAGGGAGATACAAACAGAGAGAAAGAGAGAGAGAAAATCAGAGATAGGAAGAGTGAAGATATGTGGCTCCTCCAGGATATTACTTGACTGCACCTGTCGCATGTCGAAGTTCATTTCCTTTATCAGCAGACAGCAGTGTTATCAGTTCCAAAGCGAGCAAACACATATTTGCGAAACCCACTCCAGCCATATTTACTCTAGACCCTAGACTCTAAGGCCATCAGTGCCAGGTGACCATCACTGAATGTGTCCTTCTCGTCCCCTCTGAGGACAGTCAGTGGTCCATGTCCACGCTCACCTGGAACATGTTCTTGAAGTTGTTGAGGTCCCCGAAGAGGTCCTCGGGGGTGATCTTGCGGGGGTCGAAGACGAAGAAGGCGCCCAGCTCCTCGTACTGCTTCTCCATGTTCTTGTGCATCATCTCCAGCGTCGCATACTGCTCCTTGGCAGTGGCCACAAAGATGTGAGGAAGACGTTAAGGAGAAGGCCTCATCCAGTCCAAAACAACACTACGATATCTCATAGTCACCGATGGGAAATAAAAAGAAATGACAGGGCAAAACCAAGTTTTTGTGTGGATTGACTGTGGACAATCTTGCCACAGTTTGGGAAGAGATTACATGTATTGTGGGTTTCACTTGATTGGTATTTTGACAATGTAAGGAGCGGGGGATGCCTTCTGTAAACAGGAACAGGAAATGGGGCCATTATGCAAGCTAACAGGAAGAGGAAATGGAGACAGCAGCAGCCAAGTGGAGCAGTTGAGGAGAGTTCCACAGCCCTTGACAGAGAGGAAGAGACTGTGGGATGGGAAACACCTTGAGACAGCACTGTTTCCTGATCATCATGTGATGTCATGTCCTGTTAGATGGGGGGGTGCAGGGGATAGAGAACAGGAAGTAAAGGATATAGTCATTTTCTCCGCGAACTTGTCCTTGTCGCTCTGGGGAGGGGGGAAGGTCTCGATGTCCTTCTCAAGGTTCTGAATCTGCTTCCCCATTGTAGCCAGGTTCTTTTGCAGTATCTCAGCTGACACTGAAGGAGAGGGAGAGAGAGAGAGAGAGAGAGAGAGAGAGAGAGGAGTGGAAAGAGAGAGAGAGAGGGAAATGGAGGGAGAGTAAGATATAACCTAACAAACAGTGAAATGTGTCTGATTCAGAATGACAAAATGGAGACACATGGTGTCTTGCTCTTCTTGAGTCTTTTTATCCAAAGCAGAGGTCCGTCTCCTTAACCCAACCCTAAGCCACAGAACCTCTCCACTCTATTTCTAGCCTCTGAAAAGAGCACCCATCAGACTGCCATGTCAGACTCCCCCCAGTCCTTCTCACCTCTGCTGGCCTTCTCCACGTGGATGAGGTCGTCGGCAAAGTGCATGACGTCAGGGTACTCCTCTTGGCACATGTCCGCCAGGAAGTGCAGCAGCGTCTGCTTCTGGTCCGACGACTTGGTGTCACGCAGCTGAGTGGACAGAGAGCCAGTTCATATCATCTTCATCATCATCATCATCCTCCTCCTCTACTCACAGAATAAAATCTTATAGACACTCCACTGCTGTCAAACTTTGTCCATTAATCATCTTTACTCACATTTTTTCAGGACCTCAGTTCCAGTCAATTTTATTTAATTTAGTTTCTGCTTCAGTGGGTTATATTA
>NC_137925.1:17421504-17451504 GCF_963457725.1 Sprattus sprattus
GCCTCACTCTCTTCTCTCCTTCACTCTGCTGGCTCTCCCCCTCACACCTGTCCATTTGCCATCCTTCTTCTGCCCCTCTCCCTTCACCACTCTCTTTCTCCCTCTCTCTCTCCGTTCCACCACTCTCTCTCTCTCTTTCTTTCTTTCTTTCTTTCTTTCTCTCTCCCTTCACCACTCTCTCTCTTCCCCTCCGTTTTGTTGACTCTACCTAAAACTCTCACTAATGTGGTCTGTATATTCATACTGATGTCACTCTGGGATGTCTGCTTTGAATAACACTCTGTGAGCAATGCTTTTTCCCTTTAAACAACTCTGTGCCTGTGTGTGTGTGTGTGGGAGTGTGTGTGTGTGTGTGTGTGTGTGTGAGCGAGTTTAAGTGTGTGTGTGACAGAGATAGGGACTTTGACACAGTGTGTGTGCCTTTCAGAGCAGCTTATTGTCCTGTTTGTATTCACTGCAGAGAAACTGGGGCTGTTAGTATCTGAAGAGTGCATCACAAACACTATTGTGTGGGTGACACAACACACTGATCCCCAACAGAGAACAGAAAAGGTCAGCAGGATATCACAGACTCTGTCACACACACACACACACACACACACACACACACACACACACACACAGGGAAATACATACACCCACACACACACAGAGATAGAGAAATACACACAGTATAGATAAGAGGCTGAGTTTAATGCTGGCCATAAAATCAAATACACACTCTCACACTCACACACATGCACAGACACACAGACACACACACACACACACTCTCTCGCTCTATTAAAAAAACAGAAAACAGAGACATCCGATACACACATTTAGTGAGATTGCATAAAAACACTGGGATTAATGTGCCTAGAGAGCAACCTGAGAGTGTCAAATAATCCAGCTACTTTGACATGCCCTAAACCCCTGTGTCAGTGGGTAAGTGCGTGTGTGTGTGTGCGTGTGTGTCAGTGCGCACAGGTGTGTGTGTGTGTGTGTGTGAGTGTGTATCTGTATGCATATACAAACAAGCTAGAGCAGGGCGCAGCTAATTCTATTGTTAAATGAGGTGAGTAACATGGCTCTATATAAGACAAAACAGATAAATGAGCCCTTTCAAACTCTTACACACAGACAAAACACACACACACACACAAGTCATCTGTCTGATTCATAAAATGGGGTCTGCGCAGCACTCGGTGCAAAATGGCTGCTGTGACACACGCATTGCACACACACACACACACACACAGATACATGAGGAAATCTCTCATTCGTAAGCCAATGGCTCCCCTACAGACAACAAGAGACACTGCACCCACAAAACCTCTAGTGTTTCCAGTAAAGACTACTTTGTTACATACCAAACACTCACAGCCTTGAAAACACAGACGCATACAGATGTTGTAGATTTATGGGTTTATGCTGTTCTTACATTTTGTTTGCAGTGATAAAAGACAAAAAAAAACACACACAAACAGAGAATCCACCCCCTCTTTCTTCTCTCCTTTTTTCTCCCCCTCTTTCCTGGCCCCCTGCCTCTCCACACAGCTGGCTGCTTATGGGGGGGGGGGCTATGTGATCCAACAATCACACACACACACACACACACACACACACAAAACTACAAGAAAGAAAAAGTTTATGGACATTACTCAGACAACTTTATTCTGCTGAGCTGTGCTTTTTGTTCACAGCAGTCTGCAACACACACTCTACAGCTTCCAGATCATTCTCTCACACACAGTTGTTCATCCATATCACACAGTCCAGAACATTCTATCATTATTATTCTCTCTCTCTCTCTCTCTCTCTCTCTCTCTCTCTCTCTCTACTTAGAACTGAACATATGACCAGACACCAGTCAATAATCAGGACACACACACAAACGCAAACACTGATTTAAACACCAAACATGTAACAACCCCAACAGTGACTACTAGGAGATTTACGTTCACACGCAAATACACACTCTCCTGAACATTCCATGGATTGTGCAAATCATAACACACAGTTTCCTACAAACTGCAACAGAAGAGTGCACACACACACACACACACACACACACACACACACACACACACACACACACACACACACGTCCACTCCCCCTCTTCTCCTTGCTCTTTCCTCCTTATATGGAAAGGGTTTCAAAGTGAGTGCTCAGGAGACAGACAGAGCAAGAATCTGAAAAAAAGAACTAAAAACTAAATGAAAGAGGGGGGTGAAAGGGAGCAAGGAGAAGAAAAAAACAAGAAGTAAAAGAAAGAGAGCATGACTGGCATTCAGATAGAGAGGGAGAGAGAGTCAAAGAGAGAGAGAGAGAGGGGGGGGCAGAGCCTGAGACTGCAGAGTTCTGAGTGACCAGTGTGCCACAACCTCTCTCTTATTTCAACCTTTCTTCCCCCACATCTTCTCCCTCAACTACTGCCCCTCTTCCTCTCTCTCCATCACACACACACACACACACACACACACACACACACACACACACACGCACACGCACACAAAAGGAAGCTTTTCATCTGTACTCTCTCTTCTTTCTTTCTGTCCATGCGCCACTTTCTCACTCGCTCTCTCTTTCATGAAAGCAAGGGGCACGAGGACATTTGGTTATTTTTATCATAAAAGCTTTCACATGACGGGGTCCATTGTTCGCCATCCACGGCCCAACAGCGCCCCCTACAGGCCATTAGTGGGAACAACACCCGCTGCTGCACGCCTCAGCTTAGAGAAAACTTTTCCAGGAACAACAAACTATACTTTTTTTTTCACTTCTCATCCAAAACTCTATGCCTCGTGTCTCTCTCTCCCCCCCCCCCCCTTCTCTCTGAAATGATACATTTCAACCATAACAACTGAAATGGATGGCTTTAAAAAATAAATTAAAAAAAATACCGAGCTGAATGCCTGCCTGTTGGGCTTTAAACAAGCGTGACAGGTCACTTATTTCATTTAGAAGCATGGGACGAGGATGATGACGATGATGATGATGTGCCCTTCCTTGTCAGTTCAACACAAGTTCAGGCTGAAACTGGCAACGCAGTGGCCATGTGACCTGTGTTTATAAATGTTTCATGCAAAGGAATTCTGGCTCCTGCACTGAAAGAATGTTCCCATTTGGAAGTGTGTGCGTGTGTTTGGGAGGGGGTATGGGCATGTGTCCTTGAATGTTTAAAGTAACAGTAATCGTATAAAGTTAGGAGAGAGGATTCAGTTATTATGTGTGAGCGACAGAGAGAGAAAGAGAGAGAGAGAGAGAGAGAGAGAGAGAGAGAGAGAGAGAGAGAGAGAAGCAGCAGAAGGCATGTGGTCAAAAGCCTTTGTTTGCACACAAAAGCCCAAGGACAGCTGTGGGGAGACCTCGTCCCTTTAAACTTTAAAAGTCCACATTATGTCACCAAACTCCATGTGTGTGTGTGTGTGTGTGTGTGTGTGTTGGGGGGGGGGTGGCGGGAGATAGAGAGGTGGCAAGCTACTGTGATTGTGTGTACACTTCGGGGAGTTTCCACGGTGCTGGTTGCCGGGGGTAACCTCGGAGCTGAAAGGGCCCCTTCATCCTGTTTTTGCCTGTGAAAGGAAGCAGGCCAAAATGGATTCCGGGAAGGAGAGCGGGGGCTGGGGGGGAGGAGTGAGTCAGCGCCAGATGGCAGGGTGCGGCCTTGAGAAGGGGGAGCCGAGGGGGAGGGGGCGGCAACCGGGCAGGATGTGGGAGGGCCACAGACAGGGGGGACGGCTTGTGGGAGGGGTTTCGACCCTGCTCACTTGCGCACCCCTGGTGTATGTGTAGCGCAACAGCAGTCTGGGTAAATTCAGACTTTAACACAAGTTTGAGTTCATCATTATTCACGCTAAATTATGACACACGTAAGATTTGACTTCACTCAAAAATACAGAAACATGTCTGTGAGTAGTCTTAGGTATGTAGCAGCCAAAAACGGGTGGTTTTCTGGATATTACAGTGCAGAGAGGGGCAACCAATGAGACAGAAAAAAAAAGGATTGTCATAAAAATGTTAATGCATACACTTAGTGGTATAAGAAGGCCGTTTACTTGCATGCAAACAGGCAGTTCCACCAAAACAACATTATGACAGTCATTATGACAGAAATTATGGGTAAACTCTACAGGATGTGCACAAAGGGACACTTAAAGTAGATGGATCTTTGGGTCCGTGATGCTACAATAGAGAATTTTCAAATAAATCAATACTTCACCCAAGTACACGCCTGTGCCTGCGCATGCACACACACACACACACACACACACACACACACACACACACACACACACACACACACACACACACACACACACACACACACACACTGTGTGAAGCAGACAGTTCTGCTGGGATGAGGGCAAAGAAAGTCTGCTTTATTTACAGGTAGGAAATATAAGCGGCGTAATTACAAAAGATGGTAATTCATTTCCGACAAACACACACAGACACTCAGACACACACACACACACACACACATATTCTGAAATCATTCACACACACACAAACAGACAGAACCCCTTCCCCCATACATACTACATTAAAGCAATGAAGATACGTGGGGACATACTGCCATCTACTGGCCAAATGGCGGTACTTTCTAATCTCTCTTCCTGAAAAGAGAGCCTCACAGTGTCAACGTGAATGCATGTGTGTGTGTGACTGAATATGGGGGGAAAGGGGGAGGGTGGAGGTGGGGGGATAAATTACAGGTCGTTGTGTGTGTCTGTGTCTGGAAGAGTGCGTGTGATGGAGGGGGGGGGGGGGGGGGGGAGTGGTGGTGTAGGGATGGAAACAGAGGTGGAGAGAGGAAAGAGGGAGGAAATCGACAGATGGAGGATGAAGGTCACCGTGTGTGGCGGTGCCTGTGTGTGTGATTGAGGTAATGACAAGGAGGGAAAGGAGGTAGGCCATGTTACTAACGACTGTGTATGACAGTGTGTGTCTGTGTCTGTGTGTGTGTGTGTGTGTGTGTGTGTGTGTGTGTGCGTGCGTGCGTGCGTGCGGGTGTTTCTCTCGGACACACACACAGAGAGACTGATGTCAGGCTTGTGTTGCTGTCGTTGTGTGATTCTGCGTGTGATTCAGATATTTGAAAGGAGGTGTCAAGAAATAAATGTGTGTGTGTGTGTCTTTCTTTGTGTGTGTGTGTCTGTGTAAGTGTGTAGAGCTTTTTACAACACATCTCTCTGGTGGCTCATGACCTTCTGGATAGGGATGACCTCTGTCTCCTGCTGTGTTTGAGAGCGTGTGTGCCTGTCTGTTTTTGAGTATGTCTGTTCCCGTATATATATATATGTGTGTGTGTGTGTGTGTGTGTGTGTGTGTGTGTGTGTGTGTGTGAGCCTCTGAGGGCAGCTGTGCCCTCTGTCTGCTCCTCTGGCCGTGAAGGTCTCCAGCGATGACGCACACACACACACACACACACACGCAGCCTGAATCACTGATGAGATACCCCGAGCAGACGCAGAGGTACACACAAACTATATTAACTCTCTCACACACACAGTCTCTCTTTCACCCCCCTCTCACACACAGACACACAAACACATATACATTTCCTCTCTCTTCTCTCAAGCGCGCACACACACACACACACACACACACACACACACACACACACACACACACACACACACACACTCACACACACACACACAGCAGGAGAGTTGGAGGTAAAGCTCTCTAATATGGTCTCGCCCTGGCTGCAGATATTAAATCAAACCCCTATCAGGAGGCTCCGAGGGACACAAACCAAGATTTACAACATCAATTAAAGCAACCTAATTACAAGAGAGAGGGAGGGAGAGGGAAAGAGAGAGAGAGAAAGAGAGAGAGAAAAAGAGAGAGAGACGGAAGGTGGGAAAGGAGAGGATAGACAGAGACAAACTCACGTCTGCGACTCCAACTCCCTCACTCCTTCACACCTTGGAGAGCACCAGGGAGCCAGGAGGACAGATGTGCAACACACACACACACACACACACACAGACGCGCATGTATGCGCGCACACAAACACACGAACACACGAACACACACACACACGCATACACACACACACAGAGACAGACACACACACACAGACACACAGACACACAGACACACAGACACACACACACAGACACACAGACACACAGACACACACACACACACACACACACACACACACACACACACACACACACACACACACACACACACAAGGTGGACACACCCTGCAGCTTGAAAGACAACCGGCGGGGGCTGGTGCCAAGGTCACGGTGTGAATTCTCACGCGCAGCACGTTCAGCCGCTCACGCCTCGGCCCGCCAGCACACCAACACACACGCAGGCAGGGGGGGCTGCAGCCAACCTCACACCTTCAAGGTTATGACGGAGGGGCACGACACACACGTGAACACACATGGATGGACACACACACACACACACACACACACGGACACATGGACACCAACACACACAGATACAGGCAGCCCAGTTAGCAGGGGTCAAATCTGTCTGCATATCAGTGTAAAGGGATCGGGAGCAATTAGGGTCAGTGGCAATGCAAGGGAAAAGGGGTCAGTAGAAAAGGAGGGTGTGTGTGTGCATTGAGAAGGAGTAATAACAAGGTCAGGGGTGGTGTGTGTGTGTGTGTGTATGTGTGTGTTGAGAAGAAGTAATAACAGGGTCAGGGGTACTGGGGATAGGGGTGCTGATGCAGCCTTGGGGTGGGGTGGGGATGCAGGGATGGAGGTGGTGGTGTGTGTGTGTGTGTGTGTGTGTGTGTGTGTGTGTGTGTGTGTGTGAGGGGGGCTCTTCCTCTTCCCTCTGTCCCACTTCCCCCCCCCCCCCTGGAGAGTAACGAATACTGACACCAGATAAACAAGAGCAATTACCACACATTCACTAACGCTCACTCACTGTCAGCTGGCCCGTGTGTGTGTGTGTGTGTGTGTGTGTGTGTGTGTGTGTGTGTGTTGGAGATGGAAAGATGGTGGGTGGGTTGGGGTGGGGGGGGGAGTGAGTGAGTGCGGGGGAATCAGACTGATGGCGATAACTCAGCAGCCCGAGAGGAGATGAGATTGACGGCTGTAATCGAGACAGCTGCTGTGCCGGCTCCCTCTAGTGGCCGAGGGCAGAAACGCCTCTTACTGCCATACTACCTCTCCAGCAACAAACAACCACAGCAGTGTGAACACAAATGACCAAAACGCTACTGAAAGATGATAAAAATAAAAGAAGGGTGAAAGAGTAAAGAATGAGATAAACACAGTAGACACACACAGTGCATAAGAGGTAGACGAAGAGAAGAGAGAACAGAGAGATGTTGACTTAAGAACAGGAGACGGACTCAGTGGGGGTGGTGTAGAGAAAAAAAAGAAAGAGAGAGAGAGAGGGAGAGAGAGAGAAAAACAAGAGAAAAGGAGTGAAAGATCTACTCAGGCCACCCAGGGGATGAAGAGAGAGAGATGGAGAGGTGGAGGGATGAGTGCGGAGATGAAGCGTGTCTATCAGAGGATCACGTATGTACATTAGACTAATGCACTCTGAAGTAACAGCACTCCCACTGGGACTCGAGAGCTTCTGCTTGTCTGAAGAGGTTAGAGTCAGCCTTACGCACACACACACACACACACACACACGAAAAACACACAGAGACAAATACACACAGACAAATACAAATATACTCCAAATGGATCAAGCACACTCACTCGTGTGTAAAGTCTCAAAGCAGCCAACAAAAACTCCATTGCACACACACAGAAGACAGACAGACAATTAAGTACACGCATAATGCAAAACATCATATACACACGCTCACAAACACACACAAAAAAGGTAGATTGGCAAGTGCAGGTGGTACCCTCCCAAATCTTTTACAGCTGTGTATAAGTGTAGCAGGTGTTTGGTGCTGGTGGGGTGGTGGTGAGGGCCAAAGCACCTGCACTCTTCTCCACAACCCCTTCATCTCTTGCCTCGACTCACACACCCCCGCACACACACACACCCCAAACAGCCCTCTGAGGGACCTGGCACAGATGCTGCTCCATAACAACAGTCAGTGTGCCCATATCACCTTATAACCTCTATCTCTGTTGTTCTCTCTCTTGCTTTCCATCCATTAGTCTCTTTCTCTCGCTTGCTCTGCATCCTTCAGTCTCTCTCCCTCCCTCCATCCCTCAGTCTCTCATCTCTCTCCATCCATCCATCCATCCATCAGTCGCTCTCTCCTTCCATCCCTCTCTTCTCATCTCTCTGTGAGCATCTCTTCAGTTCAGGCTGGAGGAGCTTTATTGCCATGACTGATCATCTGAAGTCTCACCCACAGAAGGAATTACAACAGAACCGTAATGGGCATCCACTGGGTGACAGCAGGCAAGATATAGTAGTATTAGGCCCTCCGAGCGAGCTCCACACTCTACCATACAGCAGGCAAGATATAGTAGTATTGAACCCTCTGAGCTCCACACCCTACCATACGTCCAAATGCATACGTCTGAACATAAACAGTCTCGGACAAGCGCAAAAGAGATTGAACCAATCCCTCCAGTCTCTCACTGTGTATCTCTCCATCTGTCTCTCAGTCTCTCTCTTCCCCTCTCCCTCTCTTGCCTCTACATCCCCCCCCCCCCCCCCCCCCCCCCCCCCCTCCCTCAGGGCCCTGCTATCCCTCAGGCGTGTGGAGCTGCTGCTGCTGATCAGATGAGAGGAGAGGAGAGGAAAGGAGCCTCTGAACTTGTGCCGGCCGCTCAAATATTCATACATCGTGGCGCACAGGGTCTATATGTATGAGCATGAGTGTGTGTGTGTGTGTGTGTGTGTGTGTGATGGAGAGTCGAGAGAGAGAGAGAGAGAGAGAGAGAGAGAGAGAGAGAGAGAGAGAGAGAGAGAGAGAGAGAGAGAGAGAGAGAGAGAGAGAGAGAGAGAGAGTATGTGTATGACAACAAGAGTCTATAAGAAAGATAGAATGAATAAGTGTGTTTGTGTGAGTGTCATGGCCTGTAAGGTTGAGAGAAAGAGTGTGTGCGTGTATGTGTGGGCAGGAGGCAGAGGGAAAGAGAGTGCGTTTCAGAGTGTGTGTGTGAGTATGTATGTCATATGAGAGATTTACAGAGAAAGTGTGTGTGTGTGTGTGTGTGTGTGTGTGTGTGTGTGTGTGTGTGTGTGTGTGTGAGAAGCCCATGGTGTCTGTCCACCACTGAGCACTATTAAAGGCGTGACAGGCAGCCACGGCGTGCCTAGCCCGTCCGTCCAGCACACTACACTACACGCCTACATCACTTGTTCCGGGCCGTCGTCTCCACTTCCCCTCGTCTTTAGCTCTGCTCCAGTGAAGGAGGACAGGGAAAGGCACTCTTCCAACCACACTCCTTCATTTGCTCCGCCATTTGCTCCCGCACTTTTGGTGAGGCTGCGCTAGCTGGTGATTAGGCATGTGCAGGAACAGGACGGGAAGGCTGCTAAGCGACCCCAGGAACAGACACACACACACACACACACACACACACACACACACACACGTGCACGCAGACGCACACAAACCGTCTTTCCAAATGTCAAGGCAAATGTGTGGATGTATCTCATTCAGCGAGAACGACTGAACGAGAGAGGTTAGGGATGTGTGTGTGTGTGTGTGTGTGTGTGTGTGTGTGTGTGTGTGTGTGTGTGTGTGTGTAGGCTTGTGTGAGTTACTGCAGGGCTGATCTGCCCTTCTAGAAAAAACACACACACAGCCTTTGATGTTTCTTTGTCTCTAGCTCCAGGAGTGCTGGCAAGAAACTCCGTAGACTGAGGACTGTGTGTATTGTGATTTGAGCTGAAGTATGGTGTGACCTGTGTGTATTCAACTGAGTGGTGAGTGTGTGTGTGTGTGTGTGTGTGTGTGTGAGAGAGTGTGTTGTGATGGGACGGCGCTGAGTGACCCTCTTTCCAGGGTGGCACTTTGCTTTGATCCCCTGCCCTGCCCAATCAGCTCTGATGGCTCCAATTAGGACCAGCGGTGGAGGTGGAGGAGGAGGAGGAGGAGGAGGAGGAGGAGGAGGAGGAGGGACATTGGGGAGGGGGTTACCCAAATCACCCTGGTCCCTGCCTGGCTGGTCAGACGATAAATCTAAAGCATATTATGGTCCCCCCTCCCAACTTCCTCCATCTCTCCATCCTACCCCGGGGGAGCCGGCCTCGTTCGCTCTCGTGCAGGAGGATGGAGAGGAAGAAAGAAAAATCACAAGCCACCACAAACACTGCGGGAAGCCAGACCAGTGGAAAAAATATAAAAAATAAGGGAAAGATAGAGAGAGAGAGAGAGAGAGAGAGAGAGAGAGAGAGAGAGAGAGAGAGAGAGATGAAGGTCGTTGTGAGACTGTGGGTTTGAGAGAAACATTTCTGTGTTGATGTATATTTTTAAGAATGTGTAGTCTGTTCTGACTACTGTACTGTATCTGAGGAAGAGAAATGTTGCTTTGGTATGTTTTGAGAGAAAGCGAGATAGAGAATGACGGTATCCAATAGAAAGCAGCAGTCAGATGTGCTTGAGCGAGACAAACACAAAAGATGCAGAACTGGCAGAAAGACTGACATTAAAGGGACATGGAGCTTGGAGGCAGTCCCCTGGTTTCTCTACCCGCTCAGTATTATCCCTACTTTGTTCTGGCTCTCTTCCTCTGTGTGTGTGTGTGTGTGTGTGTGAGAGTGTGTGTGTGTGTGTGTGTGTGTGTGTATACATATATGAGTGTTTGTGTGTATGTGTGTATATGAGTGTGTGTGTGTGTGCGTATGTATATGAGTGTGTTCTGGCTCTCTTCCTCTTTCTGTATGTGTGTGTGTGTGTGTGTGTGTTTATGTGTGTATATGAGTGTGTGTGTGTATATGTGTGTATATGAGTGTGTGTGTGTGTGTATATGTGTGTATGTGTGTGTGTGTGTGTGTGTGTGTGTGTGTGTGTGTGTGTGTGCCTGTCTGGGCAGGAAGGGGCGAGCGAGGGGACAGTCCCGTGGAGAGGGAGGAGGATTAGCGGTTAGCGATGAGTGCTGGATCCAGATGATCACTCAGAGAACAGAAGAAGGGCTTTGACTGGCCAGCCAAGCCTAATCCAAACACCTGGCCTGACACACAGACACACACACACACACACACACACACACACACACACACACACACACACACACACACCATAAAACTACAAGCCAACTCACACCACACCATAAAACTACAAGCCAACTCACTTTAAACGCATGGACATTCAGTCATCAGTTGGTACTAATGTGGTGATTTTAAAACTGGAGCTATATCACATCTACGGGGAGGCAGATTCACACCACAGGGGAAATCGAAACAAAACAAAACAAAACCACACACACACACACACACACACGCAGGATACTCCTCTTCATGCATTATGCTTAGGCGCCTTCTCTGTTCTGACTAATCTCTTCCTCTCCGTCTCTCCATCTATCGCTCTCTCTGTCCGTCTCTCTCTCTCTCTCTCTCTGGCTGGACGCTCATCCAGGCTGGGGCTCGAGGGCTCGTCTCCTTGAGGACTCCCCTGGAGCTGAGGCCCTGCTGCCCTCCACCATCTGCCCACCTACTCATGGGTGAAATCTGGGCGCGCTGCTCCAGGAGCACGGCTACTGCTAACGACACCCTGGTGGAGCCATGCCACCGGGGCTGCCCAGGGGTGACTGGTGCGTGACAGTGAGCTTACACACACACAGAGACACACACACACACACACACACACACACACACACACACACACACAGAGACACGCACACACACACACACACAGAGACACGCACACACACACACACACAGAGACACGCGCACACACACACAGACACGTGCACGCACACACAGACACACAGAGACACTCGCACACACACACAGACACACACGCTGATCGGTTCTCAATACCCCACAGACATGCCAACAAGGAATCATCTCTGCTGATGGGACATTGAACAAACACGTTTGGACAGATGCTACTGGTAGTCTCATACTTTCTTTTTTCCACGACGGACGCATGCATGGGCGCACACACACGCACAAACACAATCTGTCCTCAGAGCACACAAACATGCCGGCGAGTAACCGTATGTGCTGATGGAGGAGCAACGAGACACACAGCATCTGTGATACTGCCACCCCCCCCTCCTCCCACCCTTCTCTTACACACACACACACACACACACACACACACACACACACAACCTTAACATCTGTCTGTCAAATGGTCTTAAATGAAAGCAGCTGAACTCAATCAGAATAGGGTCTGGATCCCTGGGGTCCACCTCCACCGAAGCTGTGTGTTGGTGTGTGTGTGTGTGTAAGCTGGTTTAAGGAAACGTGTAGCACATGGCGCTCATAATCTTTTAAGGTCTTCGGTCTTCGGCGAACCATATTACTGTATAATAAAGACAGCAGCCCACAGGGAAATCACATACACAGACTTAAGGGAAACAACAGCTGCTTATGTGGGTGATACACACACACACAACCCTCTCTACGCACACATAAATCCTTGTTTACACATAAAATGTAAGCACACATAGGCAAATAGCTTACATTCACACACATAGACAAATTCATAGATAAAAAATGCGCACACACACACACACACACACACAGAATAATAATAATAAAAATAATACAGAACTTCACCTTCTCAATACCTATACACACACACACACACACACAGATGAACCTGTCATTAACTCTTGTGTGTGGCCGTGCTGAAATCTAGCCTGGGTACTGGCTGCGAGCTGAGGCACACGGCCCAGTGCATCCTGGGAGAGCGGGCGGCGTTCACGCCTGGGCGAGCGTGTCAACTCTGCTCTGGTCTCCATGTGAAGGCGCTGAGATATGGCAGCTTTATAAAAGTTTAACCCTCCCTTTAACTGCTCCTCTCACTCACAGACAAACACACACACACACACACTGATGTGATGGCAGGAGATGGGGAGAGATGGAGCAGAAATGTGCACGCAGAGTAAGGATAAGATGCAAGCAATTACACACACACACAGACACACACAGAAAGGTTAAAAGCAAAGATGTGGCCTCTCTGCTGATGCTTTTAGTCTCAATTGTAACATTTCCTTTATCCATATGTTCTTTAGTTTCCTTCTCTTCCTTCTTTCAAAATATTCTCTCTCTCATCCAACAGAGCTCAACTGCAAGCTTCAGCAGGGAATGTATGTATGTGTGTGTGTTTTTGAATGTTATGGGTGTATCTGTCTGTGTGTGTGTGTGTGTGTGTGTGTGTGTGTGTGTGTGTGTGTGTGTGTGTGTGTGTGTGTGTGTGTGTGTGTGGGAAGGGGAGTGGTATTTACTGCTTATGTGTAATATGTGTAAGGGTTTACATTAAGATGTGCGAGGGGGTGTGTGTGTATGCTTAAGTGTATGTGTGAGACATGACTAAATGTGTGTGTGTGTGTGTGTGTAAGAAGGCCGTGCTGGCAGGGCTGTGGAGTGTGTTAATTAAGAGGCAGACCGTAACGAGGTTCTAACGAGGTCGCTGCTAATGAGGTCATGGGCCGGGAGGAGGAGTCACAGCCACTCATCAGTGCACAGGGAGAAGGGCCGGCCCACAGGGGCAAAGACACACACTTGCGCGCACACACACGCAGACAGGCACACACACACACACACACACACACACGCAGACAGACAGGCATGCACACACACACACACAAAGAGTCTATCTTTTCTCGCCTTGCATTTCGTCACTTTTACACACTTTCACACACTTCTATATGCACACATGCACACCCACACACTTCCTCGCCACAATTTTTAGGAGAAGTGTACACTCTCCAAGTTCTGAGTACACTTAGCACGTCATCAGGTACACACTTAGACACTCAGGAATGCTATGTGCACACTTAAACACTTTAAGAGCACTCCAACTACCTCAAATGCAAACATGGATTGTGGGTAAGAGCACGCGCACACACACACACACACACACACACACACACACACACACAGTAGCAGACTCATACCCCCATCCAATCACAAAGAGCTCAAAGGTGTTCACACAACAATATGTCCAATGATAACACTCACACCCCAACACACTCCTACACACACACACACACACACACACACACACTGCAGTGGAGTGGATTGTGGGGGCTGTAAGTATATTGTGTTGCTATTTTGAGCCCCTCTCAGTGTGTGTGTATGGAGGTGCTGAGAGCGAGCGAGAGAAAGAAAGAGAGAGAGAGAGAGAGAGAAAGAGTGCAGGTGAACTGAAGGTGACTTTGGGCCTAGGCAGAGTGGTAATTGGGTACACATACAAATGCCTTTTTCTCCCTCTTCCACACGTTCATCTCCCACTCCCCCCCCTCTCTTTCTCTCCTCATCTCTCTCTTTCCCTCCTCCTTCCTCTCTCTCTCTCCCTCTCTCTCTCTCTCTCAGCTGGCAGCCTTCGCCCCGACCATGATTACATTTCCGACAGGAGAGTGCGAGACGGATGATTGACTAGAAAAATGGAGACGGAGGGGAGGGGGGAGAAAGGCTCAGGCCCGGACATGGAAATAAATAAATAAACACAAACACACACACACACACACAAACAAAAAGAACAGGCACACCACCATACACCCTCGCACACACTGGAGGCTGTACGCTTCTGTGTGTATGCGCGCACACACAGACACACACACAGACAGACACACACACACACACACAGATATATATGATTTGGTCAGTGGGGTAGCAATGTCACTCTCCGTCACCCCTGCTCTGGTGGATCTCATTTCCAACGCTCCTGCTCTACCGGCTCCGTCGCCACGGCGATAAAATTAGCATTCCTTCATCTGCCTCTCTCCGGGCAGGGTTGAGGGCCGAGGACACTGGAGGGCGGATGGGGGGAGGTGGGGCGACCGGAGGGATGCAGTGGAGGAAAGGGGAAGGAGAAACAAACCAAGGCATATACAGAAGGGAAAGAACAAGAAAAACAAAAAAAAAAGGTAGAGGACACTGGAGGGACGGAGAGAGTCTGATGAAAAAGAAACAATCAGGAGGAAAGAGATGAAGAGGTGGGGAGCGATAAAGAAAGAGGGGGGGGGGAGGGGGAGACAACATCTTGTCCTCCATCTCCCCCTTTCAAATAGGCTTGTTTGGACTACACGAACACATGGGCTTAATTTTCAATTTTGCCAGGCTTAATCAATGCCTAATTAGACAGGAAGAGCGCTAATTGAAGAAGGAAAGGGCTGATAGGGCTCTGAGTGTGTGGAGCAGACGCAGATAAACTCAGCCATGCACACCCACGTCCACACACACACACACACACACACACACACACACACACACACCCATGCAGAAACACAAACACACACACACACACACACACAAACACACCCATGCAGAAACACAAACACACATACAGAAACATATATACACACACGCACAAAGAAAGACACACACAAACTCCCCTACGGCCGCTCAGATCATTACCACTTCTACGCAAAGCCCACTCGCCAGCCCAAAGCACTTTCATTAAAAGATAACACGCTTTCTGTTGGGTGAGAAGTGACTCAGTTATGTGTGCGTGTGTGTGTTTCAGAGAGAATGAGAGAGAGGGAGAGAAAGAGTGTGTGTATGTAAGTGTGTGTTTGTATGCTCTCAGCATGCTTTGTTCTCTGTGTTTGTGTGTGTGTGTGTCTGTGTGTGTGTGTGTGTGTGTGTGTGTGTGTGTGTGTGTGAGAGAGAGAGGGAGAGCTTGAGAAAGAAGGAATAAGAGATAAAAGGATAGATATCCAAGGCCATTATAGCTACTCTAATAAACCAGCTGAAGTTGATCTAATATGATACAATCCACACCCAGTGCTGGAACCAAACCTGGGCAGCTATTTGTACCAGAGAGGATGCAATGGAACAATTCCCTATGGTGTGAACCTGCATACGTATCTGTGTGTGTGTGTGTGTGTGTTAGTGTGTGAGAGTGTGTGAGAGTGTGAGAGAGTGTGAGAGAGAGAGAGAGAGATATTCAGAGAGAGAGAGAGATATTCAGAGAGAGAGAGAGAGAGATGTATTCAGAGAGAGAGAGAGAGGGAGAGAGAGAGAGATGTATTCAGAGAGTGAGAAAGAGAGAGAGAGAGATGTAGAGAGAGAGAGGGAGATGTAGTGAGAGAGAGAGACAGAGAGAGGGAGATGTATTCAGAGAGAGAGAGAGAGATGTATTCAGGAAGAGAGGGAATGGGACAGGGTTGAGGGCCCTTTGTGTATAATTAAAGGCAGAAATGCTAGGCGTCCTTGGGAACAGAAAAAAGAGGAGAGAAAAAAAATTGGCTGAAAACTTAGACGAGAAAAAGAAACACGGTTTTCTGCTGGTGACCTTAAGAGCAGACTCTTTTTTTCCTTTCTTCCTTTGGAGGAAAGGAGTCGGAGGAAAGAGGGGAGGCACAGAGAAAGAGAGAGAGAGAGGGTGAAAGAGTGATGGAGATGGAGGACAAGAAGCCCTGGAGGAGAGAGAGGTAAAAAAAAAGGGAAGAGAGAGAAAGAAGGCTGGATTCTAATCAGCTATCTAAAGAATGCCTGCAAATGTCAAACCAAGAGAGGAGCCAATGAGAGCGAGAGGCAATCAGCATACAGGGAGAAAAGAATAGGTGTGTGTCTGTGTGTGTGTGTGTGCGTATGTGTGTTCCGACTGCACTGAAGAAACTGCAGCGGAACAAGCACACTTCCTAACAGAGAGCAGCAAACATGACATCACTAGAAAAACATATTTCACAAAAATAGGACAATTTCTTGCTAAATTGCTGCAAGCAAACAACAACAGGTTCCCATTTATATCCCAACAATAGGCCATTCTTCCTATTCTTTCCTCTACTTTTGTGTGTGTGTTTGTGTGTGTGTGTGCGTAGAGAGGGATGTGTGTGTGTGTGTGTGTGTGTGTGTGTGTGTAGAGAGGGATGTGTGTGTGTGTGTGTGTGTGTGTGTGTGTGTAGAGAGGGACGTGTGTGTGTGTGTGTGTGGAGAGGGATGTGTGTGTATCACCAACATCTCTTTTTGTCTGGCCCAGTGCTGGGTGCTATGGGTACAGTACTTTGGCATCACTGTGTACAGGCATAGTGCTGAAGCTCATTCAAAACACGCAAAAACATGCACGTTAAATTAGCAAGGGAGATAGGTGGAAGAATGGTGTGTGTGTGTGTGTGTGTGTGTGTTGGGGAGGGTGGGGTAAGACAGGTGAAATCAGAAGAAAGGCAGACTGAATTCATGTTTGAAGGAGAGACAGAGCCGGAAGCTGAAGAACGACAGATTGAGAGTCAGGGTGAGTCAACGGCCATTACGAAGGACTGCATTCAGGGGGAGAAACACAAGAAACAGAAAATGGCTCCTGTGGCCTCTCCTCCGACGGAAGGCTGGAGGGAGGAAGGGAAGGAGAGAGAGGGAGAGAGAGAGAGAGAAGAAGAGGGGAGGGAGGTTGAGAGAGGGAGAGCGCTAACACAGGGGTCCACAGGTGAAAATCAGCCGTGAAAACGAGCGCCTCCACCACCTGTCCTTGCTCTCACCTTGAGGGAGACGTATGTGTGGGCACAAATACAACACACCGACACACGAAGACACACGAAGACACACACCCACGCGTGCTCAAGTCCCCCCCCCCTCCACACACATACACCCACACACACACAAACACGGGTGCCTCAGAGGACAGTTAAAGACACAGTAATCCACGTTCTTTGTGGCTGGAAATCCTTAATTATTCTTTAGAGAGATTAAGGGCGGCTGGCTCTGCTCTGCTCTTCTCTCTCTCTCTCCTCCTCCTCCTCCTCCTCCTGCGCTGGTGCAGATGTGCTTTTATGTCCCAAACCCGTCCCACCGGAGACACACTTCCACATCCCACTCCAAACAGCCCTCGCTGCCAAAGCAGCAGCAGGTCCACACGAGACACAGACCGACAGACAGACAGAGAGACAGACAGAGAGACAGAGAGAGAGAGAGAGAGAGAGAGAGAGAGAGAGAGACAGGCCTCTTTAAATCATACTTCAGAGAGAATAGAGGAGCGGAAAGAGGGGAGACAAGAAAGAGAAAAGAGTCAGGAGGAGAGAAGGGAAAAAGAGAAATAATAAAAAGAAAAAAAGAGATCGTTTGGGAGAAAGGGAAGAAACAGGGAGGGCTGATGTGACTTGAAAAGAGATGAGGAACAGAGAGAGGGATGGGGTGGAATGAGTAAAGGGAGTGTTTGGAAAGGGAGATGGAAGGAAGGAAGGGAGAAGAGAAAAGAGAGCCAGGGAAGGTTGATGAGAGAGAGAGGAAGGAGGAGAAGGAGAAGAAGAAGGAGGAGGAGGACAAGAGGGAGAAAGAGAAGGAGAGGATGTGAAAATGACAGATATGAGGCTGACAGGGTAGCATGAGTGTTTGAGAATCAAACACATAAGACCACAACACTGTATGGGAACAAAATACAACCATGTCGACATACACACAGTCTCGCTCTCTCTCTCTCTCTCTCTCTCTCTCTCCCTCACACACACACACGTATAGAGCCCCCAATGCACACGCACTACCACGCACACACACGCGCACACATACACAAGGTCAATCAAGAGTCAAAGTATAGAGGGATCTCTGAGCTCCTCTATCCGCAGTCCCAGCCCATCCTCCTCCCAAAAACTCATCTCTTTTACCACGGACATCATGTTCCTTCTCTCCCTCTCTCTGTCTGGGGCTGCTGAGTAATGGCTGGAACGAGGGATGGTGGCACAGGCCTATAAAAGTGCAATTTGCTCCCCGCCTGCCCGCCCCTCCTACCCTCTCTTTCCCCCCCCTCCTCTCTCTTCCACGGCAAACCAAATTCACTTTTCTCTCCAGCGCTCCAATCTGTTAACATTCAAACGGGGCAGTGGGCTCAGACAGCAAATTAACCACCCACCACCACACCTAATGACTCTGAGAAACACGCCCCTTCATCCCAGCCTCTAATGGACTGGAGATTGGGGGAAGAGAGGGGGAGAGGAAGAGAGAGAGAGACATAAGAGAGAATTTAGAATAGAGATAGAGAAAAGGGACAAAAATGGAGGGAGTGAGGGAAGTCGAGGTGAAAGCGAAAAATGAGAGAGGTGAGGACAGAGAAGGATGCATGCAGTAAAGCTGAGGTGTGGGGGCGGAAGGAGTGAGACAGAAAGAAAGAAAGCAAGAAAGAATCAGTACATATTTAAGTGGGCT
This sequence comes from Sprattus sprattus, assembly GCF_963457725.1. Classification (NCBI taxonomy): domain Eukaryota; kingdom Metazoa; phylum Chordata; class Actinopteri; order Clupeiformes; family Clupeidae; genus Sprattus; species Sprattus sprattus. Next base: position 17,440,655 of record NC_137925.1, read on the forward strand.
CTATTTTCCACCCCCTCCCCACATCCACATCCACCCACCCGCCCGCCCCAGCACCCCACCCCACAAGACTCATTCCTCCTCCTTCTCGATTTCATACACTTTCTTTTCAAAGTTAATAGTCCATTTCTTTGTTCCCCCACGCCTCAAGTGAACAATGACTGTGAATTGGTGTGTGGAGGTATGTGTGTGTGTGTGTGTGTGTGTGTGTGTGTGTATGAATGTGTGAGAAACAGAGAGAGGGAGAAATTAAGTGTATGAGAGTGAGTCTGTGTAGGCGACATGACTAAAAGAATAACACCCCCTCACACACACACATTTGCTCTCACACCCCCCAAGGGGCGGTCGGAGTCGTTAGCAGAATAAAGGCGCGGGGGCTCCGTTCTGATCGCTACACTAATTACACTCGTTTCCAAGCACCCCGCAATTAAGCAGAGTGCCGCGCCGCTCCGCACCTCGTGTCCGACGTCACAAAGCCACTCGCAAATCACTGTCACGCAGGGCCAGAAGCGAAGGAGAGAGAGAAATAGGAAACGAAAGGCAGAAATAGAAAAATTGCAATTCCCTAGCCTTTCGCCAGAAAAAAATATGTACAGTTAGAAAAGAAAACTTCTGGATTTTTCTTTCCTTTCCACAATGAAGTGCTCAAGCAGAGAGACCCTCCTCTGCAGGGCTCATCGCCTTCTATGTACCCCCCACACACACACACGCCCCCAAACAACCCATCACTTCACTTCTCCAACTTCATATATTGAAAGGCTGACATTCTTTAAAAGGTCAACGCGTTCCCTCCCCTAACTCTGTTAATGCCTCGCACTTCACTCCGCTCGCAAGCCCACAGCTCTAAAAGGCACTTTATTAAAAATGTAAGTCACTAATGAGACCGTATGCGACGAGAGATGGAGAGGAGGTGGAAGAGATGGAGATGTAGACGGTGATGAGTTGAAGAAGAGTGGCGAGGAGGAGGAGGAGAGAGGAGAGACAAGAGACAGACAGAGACAGCGAGAGAGAGAGAGAGAGAGAGAGATGGGGGTCACATTCTGCTAGCTGATGGGGCTTAAGTGTTGTACATTAGTGCGCGGCCCGTGAACATGTGTTCCTCTCTGACTCGCTCAAATCAGCTGGTTTATTCATGGACTCCAAAAACACACGCTTACAGTCTCTCACTTTCTCTCACACACACACATGCACGCACACACACATGCAGTCACTCACTTAGGAGCATTAGTGACAAATTCCGGCTGCCGTTCTCTGTCGGAGTGAGTGAGTTGGAGACAGGGAGCGCTAGTACAGTTTGGCTGTTCTTGTTGAACACAATGAAACGGGCCGAAGCCATCTCTGCCTGTGGCCAAGGGTGCAAGGACACTGAGGAAGAAACGGACAAAGGGAATACAGAGGAAGAAGCAAGTAGCCAGAGAGAAATGCCTGCAGTCGGAGAAAGTTAGCATGTGTGTGTGTGTGTGTGTGTGTGTGTGTGTGTGTGTGTGTGTGTGTGTGTGTGAGAAAAACACAGAGATAAATAGACATGTCTAACCAAACAGAGGCTCTTTGGACAGGGGGAGAGAAAGAGAGAAAGATTGACCTCTCTGTGGACAGAGCGATACAGAGAGGGTGGGGGGGGGGGGGGGGGGGGGAGTGGTGGAGCGAGGGAGGAGACACAGGAGGCAGAGAGGAATGTCTCTGGCGGAGGACGCAGTGAAGGACACGGCGGGCACGGAGAGGAGTAATTGGGAGGCCGGTCACACAGCCCCTGAGACGACAGAGCCAACGAGAGGATGGAATGAGACGGAAGGGCAGAGCGAGAGAGAAAGAGAGAGAGTGTGTAAATATTGAAAAAGAAGGGAATGCAAAATAGAAATGGTGAACGAATAGCAAATTAAGACAGGAGGGATGGAGGGATCAGACGGAGGGGGACGGAGCGTCGTTAGGAAGATGAAGAGAGAGATAAACAGAGATGGAGATGGAGTGAAATTAAAAGGGGGAGAAGCAGCACCCTCCCTGCCTGCCCAAAATCACCCCGGAGAGAATAGATAGATAAAGATAAACAAAGGTGGAGAGAAAGGAAAGTAGGGGAGAAGAGAGTGAAGAAAAAGAGAATTAAAGAAAGGTAAAGATTATACTGGTGTGAAGACAGCATAGCGTAACATGATTAGAAAGACTAAATAGGCTTGCAATGGGAGGGGTAAAACTATAGGAGGAAAGAGAGGCGGAGGATGGAGGGAGGGAAGGATGGAGAGAACATGAAAACGAGCAAAAGAGAGTGAAACAGAATCCCCTGTAGGTGTTGGGCACTGGGTGACAGAGAGCTAGATGGAGGGGTCTGTTGCAGCACCATCAGGCAGATTACTGTTGGAGGGGTAATGGCTCAGGGGCTCCACTGCCCTCAATAAGAACACACACACACACACACACACAGAAACAGGACACACACACACACACACACACAGAAACAGGACACACACACACACACACACACACACAGGACACACACACACACACACACAAACAGGACAAACACACACAGTCTCACACACACTCACACACACACACACACACACACACACACACACACACACACACACAGAGACACACAAACACGTCAGCTAACCACAGACATGAACCATTCCTCCATATGTGTTTTCAGAACACATTAGCCGTTGCTGCAGAATGCCCTTGGAAGCAATGAAACATTCGTGGGTGTTTTTGCCAAACACAATAGACTTCCTCTCCATGAGTGTGACACTCTGCTCTTGGCTTGGGGGAGGAAGAGTGGAGTAGAGTGGAGTGGAGCTGGAGCTGGAGCTGGTACAGATAGGGAGTTGGGCACACAGTATTTGCCCTGTCAGATCACCATCATGCTGGTTTCTAGTCTCCGTTCCCCTGTTTCCTATTAGGCCTGGAGCTCTGGATCCACATGGGCCTCCACTGCCATTTAAAGGCACGTGCTCACTGTCACTGCTATAATGAAGGCCACTGTGAATGTGGCGTCAATGTACAAGCCTGACATGGCTCATTGTTAGCAGAAAAGGTGAGTGTGTGTGAGTGTGTGTGTGTGTGTGTGTTTTTGTGTGAGAGTGAGTGAGTGAGTGTGAGATTGTGAGTGTGTGTATGAGTGTGTGAGAGTGTGTGAGTGTGTGAGTGAGAGAAGACATTGGAGGAAAAAGCAGTAATCGATAGAAAGGAAAGACGAATAAAAGGAGGAGGAGGAGGAGGGGTGGGGAAAGGGAAGGAGAACAAGAGCCCATGTAGTCTTCACTTTAAAAAGCCCCGGCAGCAATGTGTTAAATCTTTAATTTCACTTTAATAAAAACAATATCATTAATGACTAGCTCGGTTAGGCTCAAACATAACTCACAGAAACAGACATATGCACACACACACACACACACACATACACACACACACACACACACACACACACACAAACACACAAATACAAACCTCATAAAGCCCTGACACTACACGCCGACAAAATTACTTTCAAACTGATGGATTATACATCCAGTGAGCGAGGGCGAGGAACGCAAGGCGTCCCATCTATCTTTTATGGGCCTCTCAGATTTGTATGTGTCCCTGCATGGATGGAGAGAAATAAGGGAGGCGAGAGGGATGATTAAAAAGTGAAAGTGAAAAAGAAAGAAGAAGGGACTAAGGGGCAGTAGAAAGAGAGAGGGGTGGAAGGACAATGCTCAGTGCTGTGACGGCACAGGGAGAAGAGGGAAAGAAAAACAAAAACAACAAAAGTCAATTCGATCTATATCACCAGTTTAAAAGCAGTCACCCAGAGACACCCATGGCTGCTGCTGCCTCTCTCACCATTTGTCCTTAAACCAAGCCAAGGCAGACAGAAGAAGAAGAAGGAGAAGAAGAAGAAGAAGTAGCAGAAATAAGAAAACAGAAGAAAAATCTGTCTTATTGTTTGTATGTGTGTGTATAAGGAGTGAGGAGAGTAAGTGTGTATGAGGAGAGTGAGAGAAAGGCAGAGAAACAAAGGGTGATGGCAACTGGGCAGGTGAGAGAGACGGACAGACAGACAGCGTGTCAGTCAGGCAGACAGACAGACAGGCAGGCAGAGATAAACAGACAGACAGAGAGGGCATGAGGGAGTCCTGTGTGAGGGAGTGTGTGTGTGTGTGTGTGTGTGTGTGTGTGTGAGATGGATCTGCCTCAGGCGGGGTTATAATGAGTGTGGTGCCGTGCGCACCTAAAAAAAAAAAAACACAGACCTGCACCCGTTCCTGAAATATTAACCAGCCAGCGCCATGGCAACATGCCGCCTGACATTGCCACGGCAACCCCACGGCACCTTGCCACAACACAACACAGGCAGGACGTGATGGGGGCAATGGTTTGGGGTGACTAAGAACATGTGTGTGATGTTACCCTTTTGGAGGGGAGGAGAAAGAGAGCGATGAGAGGAGGAGGAGAAGGATGGATGAGGACAGAGAGGGGTGAAGGACAGAGAGCTTTGTAGTAGAGAAAAAAGGGGGGGGGGGGGTCAGAGGAAAGAAGAAAAGAAGAGGTAGAAAAGGAGAGTGGGTGGTAAAAGTAATATATGTAAAGAGAGAAGAAAGATGGATGGATGGAGAGAGCATATGAGAGTAAGGGGTAAGAGAGAGACAGACAGAGAATGAGAGATAAAAAGAGAGAGAGAGAGAAAGAGAGAGAGGGAGGGGGAGTGGAGGGAGGCGAAGGCCAAATCCCTCTTGCCGGAGTGTAATCCACATTCTAAATTAGCGCTTAGTGAGTGGCGAGGCCTGGAGAGACGACACGACACGAGGTGTCTGAGCGTGAATCCTGCTGATAAGATTACGCTTTATAATTCCTAATTAATCCAGATTACAGGGATTAGGGGCGACGGCCCGCGTCAAAACTGAGCCCCATGACACATACATACACACACTCGCGTCCTCGCTTTCTGAAACGGAGATGGAGAGAGGCAGTGTATGAGCGAGCAGGACTGAAAGTGTGAGTGTGTGTGGGGGGGGGCTAAATGTCTTAAAACCTCAGAGGGCAACAAGATGACAGCCTTGGGGACATGGGGTACATGGAGCAGATGACGAGAAAAGCCACCCTTGGTTAAGGTAACACCACATACACACACACACACACACACACACACACACAGGAAGGAGCGAGGCTCACTGAACAGCACACTCTCAACCTCAAATCTCCACGGGTTCCAACATCTCACACCTCCCCCGGAACCGCAAAGCCAGACGACACCAGAGCTCCCTACAGACCAAGGGTCTTAAAACTGTGCATCATGCCACACAAACACACACACACACCTCTTCCTCATCCTTAAGTCTCTCATGGCCCAAGATACATCCACCGCTTATGAATTATGGGCCAGTGAAAAGCTGTTTGTGTGCAACGATCTTTTGAAATCAAGCACCACGGCGAATTTGAGGGAAACGAATCCACACACATACGAACACCCACATGCCCGGCAATGACCAGCCCAACCGCACACCGCATCTGACTACCTCGAGGGCCTAGCAAAGTCTTTAACATAGGCAAAAAAAAAAAACACCTTAATCTGGGATGAGCATTCAATCCCGAAAATCCCATCGTTACCCCTCTTTCCGCCTGCATTCAGGAATGTTTCGAAACTGGAATGTGCAGGGGAGGATGAGCACGGATGAAAAGACCAAGGCGGGGGAGTAGGGAGGAGGGGGCGGGCAAAAGAAAGAGAGGATGAAAAGGAAGATGGAAGAGGAGAAAGAGGTGGAGGTGGTAGAGAAAGTGAGCGGGAGAGAGAGGGGGAGGAGAGCGTTAAACGAGCTTTATTCTCTCATTTTTTTTCCTTCAGTGGCTGGCAGCGGTCTTAAGTGAGCACCGTTGCGCTTTGCCCGCCTCTAAGTGGCATGCAGTATTCAGCATCAGGCCTCTCCCAAGACACACACACACACACACACACACACACACACACACACACACACACACACACACACACACACACACACACACACACACAGATAAGTGTCTATGTGTATGGGGGGGAAAGGATGTGAAGGTATGGAGTACCATGTAGTATGTGGAAATGTACGTGTGCAAGAGTAAAAATGCCATCCCCCCACTCACACACGCTGCAGAATGGGCCCAAACGGTGTCAAGGGGATTGGTGCTAAAACACTCTTCTCTGCGGTTCTTTTCACTCCGTCTCCGTGGAGATGGCGTGGGCCGAGACAGACAGAGCGAGGGATCGAGACATGCAGACTGACAGACAAGCACGAAACAAACCCCCCCCCCCCCCCCCCCCCCCAACACACACCAGTCCCACTCGTGCCTCTTGTCCAATTCTCCACCACCACCCTCCATCCATCCCTCCCTCTGTCCGTCCATCCACTCACTCTTCTCTCGTTCCGTCGCTCTGAGTTTGTGCGTCGGCGGTTCGCTCGCCTCCAAATCCAAAGGAGCAAGCAAGCGCGGTCTGCTGTCTCGGCGAGGTACGTCAGACACAACAGCACATACCGGAGGCCGCTTCGCCAACCCCTCATCTTCTCTCCTCCTCCTCCTCCTCCTCCTCCTCTTCTCTCCTCTGTCTCTGACTCGTTCGCTCGCTGCGCGCCTCCTTTCATGTCACCATCTCTCCCTTTAGCCTCTAATTCCTATCCGTCTCAGTCTTTTTCACTCTTCATCCCTGTCACTTTGATGTTTCCCTCTCCCTCCCTCTCTCTCTCTCTTCAAGGCGGGGAGCTCCACTCGACACATCAAACAATGAAAGTCACTTTAGACATAGGGTAACAAAAAAAAAAAAAATGGGGTGGAAAAAAAAGAACGAAACTTTTCCCAGTCACTTAAGATGCACAATGCACACTCAAGGGAGTGACAAAAACAGCTCTCTGGCCTTCAACAGAAGCCCGTCTGAGGTATCCAAATACAGAGCCCAGGAGACCCGCAGTCATAACACTGCGAGTACGAACTGCTCAAACCGAAACACTGCGCCATCTGCCATCTACGACTCAGAGCTTCAAGAGTTTCCAATCCACTTGTATGTTCTAAATCTCTCGTCCGCTTTCTGGAGTCGTCCGTTCTCTTAGGGACTCCCAGTGATTTAAATGAGAACTGTCACGGTGACAGGACACAAGGTGGCCTAGGAAGCAGCTGTGCTGGGTCTGCTTGTAACGTGATGAGACAGAGATCGAGATCTTTACTAAAGAGACGTGACCTGGCAACCTGAGGTGACAATGATGGTGCCAGGGACAGATTTCAAGTGGGAGGGCAGAACAAGGATCACGTTTGTGTCCAGTCCCCAGATGGACGCTGTTAAGGGAAGCGCTGATCTGGACAAGGGCCATTTCTTGCTTCTTTGCTTTCGGTGTAAATGGAGAGAAAGGCTACGAACAAGAGTGAAACTTGCTATTACCAAAAGCGCTTCGAGAGCCCACGCGTCTTTAATCACAACACGTTCAGTTCAGGGCACCCGGCCTGGCCGAGGCTGGTCAACACGCCCCGACACCGAAGTCGTGAAACAGTGAAGTGCAGAGACGGAGTGAAATAGATGTCGAGAGAAACAGAGAGACGGGAGATTGAGGGATTAGGGGATGGGGGAATGGAGACGTACCATATCCATAATTGAAGACAGACCAGTCTCGGCTTTTAGAGAGAAATGTAAGAGTGCAGTTGGGAGCATCGGAAGGAATTGGAAGACGAGAAAAAAAAAATGTAGCACTTCTCCTTTTTCTCTCCTCCACTCCACTCGTTTTCTCCCCCTGTGTAGCTGAGGCGTCTAAGGCGAGTCTGGTCGTGTATTTTTAATTCGAACGCAGGCTTTTTAAAAGTGCAGCGCTCGCGGGGGAGAGCCAGGCCAGAGTGCCAGCCAATGTACCTGAAAATGGACAAAATGAAGGGATGTCTTCAGGGAGTTTCTTCTCCCTCCTCTCCAAATGCTAATCTAGCAGGGGAGGGAGGGAGTCCATCTTTGATTAGAAAGCACAGAGGGGTAGGGAATGGAAAAGAGGAAAGGGTGAAGAGAGGGAGAGAGAGAGAGAGAAAAAGGGAGAGATAGAGAGACACACAGAAAGTTAGAAAGAGATCCAAATCAGATGAGAGAAGAACTCAAAAATGAAAAGACGACAGAGAAGGAGAGAAAGATGGTTTAGGAAGAGGCATGCATGAATAGTAAAAGAAAAGGATGAATGAGAAAGGGAGAAAAAAGAGAAAAAGAAAAAAGGGGGGACCGGTGAGAAAATGGGGGACAGAGAAGGAGATCTAGAGATAGGAGGATGCGAGGATAGGAGGGTGCGGGGGGGGGAGAGAGAAGGAGGAGGAGAACCCATTTCTATGCGGCAGCAGTGGCATGGTGAAAAATTAAACGTGCCTGCAGGGAAACCAGGACTCTCTCAGCAACACACATAAAGTGAGAATGATACACAAACACACACACACAAACACACACAAGCAGGCACTCAGAGAGGAAAGAGTACAAAGATACTTGACTTACCACTCAGACACACTTACACACTCCCAAACACACACCCACACATGAGACAGAGGGGCACTTCAGATATGGTCAGATGTGGTTCCAACCAAATATGCTTACTGAAACACACACACACACACACACACACACACACACACACACACACACACACACACACACACACACACACACACACACACACACACACACACACACACACACACACACACACACACACACACACACACACACACACACACAAAAAAACATATGCATACAGGCATAATTTCTTTGAAGGTCACAAATTAAGGTCATAACGCAAAAGCAGGCCAATGTAAATACCATGTCTCCATCTTGAGCCCTAAATGCCAGAATCATGCAACTTCCTTGCTGGTCAATTTCAATGAGCAGGTGAACACCGGCCCACTCCCCACCCCCACCAAACACACACACACACACACACCAACGACTCTCCAATCAGAAACAGTGGGGCAGGGTGGGGTGGGGGCGGTGGTGTGTTGTGGAACGGTGGTGTGGTGTGGGGCGGTGCTCATAGAGTGCACAGTAATTGTTTTTCTTCGGCTGCCGTGCCCTTAAGATAACATTAGCCAGAGACTGCGCTCCAGTTTTCTCATCAGACTTAATAACCACAAGAAAAAGTCAAACGTGCCGCTGCCAACGAGGCTGTGGGCTTCAGCAGCAATCGCTCACGGCCCACTGAGGCTAGTTATCATCATACATGTGGCTTTACATGTGCATGGCTGTGTGTGTGTATATGTGTGTGTGTGTGTGTGTGTGTGTGTGTGTGTGTGCGTAGGGATGGGATAAGCAGAAGTACGCACTTGCCTTGTACACATGATTCAACAACTGCCCTGATGTTCTGCCGTTGTACAGGACGGTGAAAATAATGAAATAAGCCTCTTTTTTTTCTCTGTGACTCTCACTGTCTTCAGTAATAATGCCCTGATAGACTCCGCTCTGTGACATGCCATCACCTCTCTAATTGTGTTGCGCTCTCTCTCTCTCTCTCTCTCTCTCTCTCTCTCTCTCTCTCTCTCTCTCTCACTGCTAAAGTTTAATTGCACGAGCGATCGTGTTCGAGTAAAGCCCTGAATCCATCTCTTTACACCCAGCGATAAGAAGCCGCGCGGGGAAGAGAGGAAGGGGTGCTTATACTGCTATCTTGTCATCTCACTCTTTGAAGAGGCGCCTTTTTCCAGTTTTTCTTCCCCCTTCTTCTTTTTCATGCTTCCCCTCTTCTCCCTCTTTCTCTCACCCCCTGTCTCTCTCTCTCTTTTTTTTTGCCATCAGTGGTATCAAAGTGGGGCTGCCAAAGGAAAGGGGGGAGGAGGGGCTGGTTCAATTGAAATCCATAGGGACGTGTGCTAATAAAGGGGGATTAAAAAAAGTGTCATTTCAAGAAGAAAAAGAAGAAAAAATAAAATCATCTTCACTGTCTGGGGACAGAGAGAGATCATTATTCCCTCTTTGTACTTATTGCCTTCTCTCCCCCACCCTCCCCCCGACCAGTATGATAACAGTAGTGTCATGCTCACTATCAGGTGGTCAGGTGGCCAAAGAGGAACTCACCGACATAATCTACTGATAGCGATCAAGTCCTGATAGTATTATCAGTATATACAAACTGAACTTAGCCTTTTTGGACTCCCACACACTTACGATAGCTGCCTGAATGGTGACTCTTAAAGGTACAGCCCACAACTCTAATCCAAAATAATCAAATTCTGCAAATTGCTCTTTGCTGACCTATCACTGTCCTTTAAGTATGCACACTCAAAAACGTCATTGTTTGTACACAGTCCTGGCTCTGTAAATGGAAAACAAACAATAGTAGTTTGGACCGATCCATAAACAGTTCCAGCCAATCATCATGTTCATCGACATGCTGCAACAGGAGCATGAAAGGGAGGGGTGTAATTTGATTGGCTGTTGAGCTCAAACCTCAACAACCTTTTCGCCAGAATTGTGGACTGTGTCTGAGGTGAACCTCAGCCCAAACGAGAAGTAGGCTCCTCTACCGGTGTAAGAAAGGATATCTACACATGCAGGTTGAGCATGAGAGAGCTCCTGTTCATAGCCTGACTAGGCCCTGAGCCTTCTTGTTTATATTCCCTCATTCGTCTTTTCCCTTCTTTTTTGTCATTCGCTCTCTGTGAGGAAAGGAGAAATGTAAACTGTGGCGTCGCTCTTGAAATCGTAAACACAGCATTACTTAGCATCTTTAACAGGGTTTTGCCAAATCCCTCTTTAAAAAAAAAAAAAAAACCCTCTTTCTCTCTCTCCGTGTGCCTCTGCCCCTTAATGGGAATAAGAATTTACATGGTAATAGACTCTCTTTCTCTCTACCTCCTTCTCTCTGTCAGCCTCTCCTTTTCTCTCTACCTCCTTCTCTCTCGCTCTCTCT
>NC_137925.1:17456504-17484004 GCF_963457725.1 Sprattus sprattus
ACTTCATTAACTGCGTTTATCCTAAACATTCTATACACACGAGCAAGACAACAGAACCCAATTCAGGCACACATTCCACTCGAAGGTGACACTCAAGCACATGAAATCACACACAATTGTAGTCAGCTCATCACACACACATGTGCCCAACTTAACATACACGGTGCAACCACAAAAAACACTCAACACAAACTAGCTGAAGTTCACAGTCATAGACAGTAGGCAGAAAGAGATAGAGGCTAAACAGAGAGAGTGGATGAGAGAAGGAGGGAGGAAGGAGGGAAAGAGACAGAAAGACTGAGGGAGGGCTGAAGAGGGATAGAGATAGAGAAACGAGGGAGAGAAGGATAGAGTGAGATAGAGCGAGAGATGACAGCAGAGCGAATAACTGGTCCGAGGCCAGAGGGCCCGTCGCATCCCATCAGTGGCGAGACGGCTGACCGCGCTGGTGAGGTCATCGACCTGCGACCGGACTGTCAGCCCAGGGGGAGGGCGAGGAGGTGATGCGGAGCGAGAGAGGAGGAGGGGGGGGTCAGAGGTCAGCGTTAGCTGGCAGTGGTGTCCTTTCACTCGGTTGGGCAAGAGAGGGAAGGGCAGAATAGAGGCAGAGGGGGGGGGAGAAGAAGAAGAAGAAGAAGAAAAGAAAAAGGGAGAAGACAAAGAAAAAGGAGAAGACGACGAAGAGATAGAGAGGGATGAAGAGGAGCGGAGGAGGAGAGAGGCTGGATGGAATTTAGGCCAGTTGAGCCTGGAGGACAAATGTGGCACAAGATGGCTGGAGGATGGAGGAGCTGCTTTTTTTTACTAGGGAAGGAGGATTTTTTTTGGGGTTAACTCAGAGACAGAGATATGTGGAGAAGATAGGACAGTTAAAGTGCAATGAAAAGGCCAGAGTTGTTTTTACAGTCAGAAATAAGAAAAGGTTACTCACAATCAAATCAGACAGTCTGACTCACACACATACACACGCTCAGTAAGGCGAGTAGGAATGAGACAGCTGCCAATGATGACATTTCTGCGTTTTAAATTCAGACAGCTGTGTTTGTTTGTGTGTGTGTGTGTGTGTGTGTGTGTGTGTGTGTGTGTGTGTGTGTGTGTGTGTGTGTGTGTGTGTGTGTGTGTGTGTGTGTGTGTAAGCTGCATGGGAATGTGAGTGTGTTGTGTCCATCTGGTGCGAATCTGTCACAGCTGAAGGTCATTTACTCCGCAAAACTAGAAGCACAAAAGCACACTTCCTTACTTTATCTCACTTCGATTCAGACACACATACACACACATACACACAGTGAAAGAGAGAGAGAAAGAGACACACACACACACACACACACACACACACACACACACACACACACACACCTCTCAGGTGCATTCTCCAGTCAAATAAGCATGAATATGTAGGAGCAGGGCAGAGGGCCGGGTGACAGGAAGAAGGGGAGGTGAGGGTGAAAGGGGGGGGGGGGGCTCGGGGGTGACGCTGTGACAGCCCCCAGGGGACAGAGAGCAGGTGGTACCGGACAAAGTTGCCCAACACACACACACACACACACACACACACACACACACACACACAGCACCCAAGACCTCTGATAACAACATAATGTTGTTGTTCTCTCAAAGAAAGGCACAATACACACAAAATAGCATACAAACTGATATACATAAATACACCAACACACCACATCACAGATCTGTCAACAACAGACTTCTCAAAGACAAACACACACGCACACAGAGAGCAAAGTTCCACACCCATAGTTGCACACACACATTAGCCTCTGAGACAATGAGGCAAAGTCACACACACACACACACACACACACACACACACACACACACACACACACACATTACACATACTTGGACAGCTAAAATCACCTTCAAAAATGCTGGCTTGTTGTTGGCCACACGCTTTACCAGGTCTTGGTGGTGATGTGTCCCTAAGCTGTCTCACACACAAACCACAACAGACCAAAAAACTGTAACGATAACAAAACTGGCAGTGAGTGCTTGCTTGTGTTTCTCTAACACACACACTCTGTCAGTCTGCCTGTCTGCCTGTCTGCCTGTCTGCCTGTCTGCCTGTCTGCCTGTCTGCCTGTGTGTGTGTCTCTCTCACACACACACACACACACACACACACACACACACACACACACACACACACACACACACACACACACACACACACACACACACACACAGAGAGCTGCATGGCCTCAGGGAGCCAGGATTGGATTTCAGCCACCCACACCACTGGTGCCGCCGACAAACGACTCCCTACCAGGGGGAGAGAAATGACACCTACCGCCCTCCAGCCAAACCTTCCATCTTTCTCTCTTTTTTTCTCTTCTCTTCCATCTCCCTCCAGCTCACTCACTCACTCTCTCTCTCTCCCTTGCCTCTCAGTCAAACCCTGCATCTCTCTCTCTCTCTCCCTCTCTCTCTCTCTCTCTCGCTCTCTCTCTCTCGCTCACTCTCTCCCCCTTGCCTCTCAGTCAACCCCTGCATCTCTCTCTCCATCTCTCTCTGCAGTCACCCGTCCATCAAGCTTTCCCTCCTGCCACCTGCAATCGCTGGTGGGTGGCCAACGAGTTGCAAAATGCTAGCTGACAGATATCACAACACCCACGCACATAGAGGAATCCAGTATGAAGGCACACATACACACACACACACAGGCGCGCTCAGAGAGGACGAGTTTATACATAGGAACACACTGGCACACAGACAAAAACATGTGCATGGACTGGCGAGCGCACACACACACACACCAACACAAACGGAGTGGGGGCGATGCTTACCTTTAGAAGCTGTGGGGGAGAGGGAGAGATACGGCGGCATGGGCAGGAAATAGAGAGATAAAAAAAAGAAAGTGATTAGCAACTTTACTCTTCCATTATCCTCTAGCCAGTGTGTGTGTGTGTGTGTGTGTTTGTGTGTGTGTCACACTCACTCTTGGTCTGTGAGGAGAAGGTGAGGGTGAGTTTGGCGAAGAGCTCATTTGTCTCAAAGCGCTCTTCCTTCACCTTGGTCCAGAAGCTCTTCTCAGACAGGTCCTCTGGCCCAATCTATACCACAAAAAGAGACCGAGAGATGGAGAGAGGGAGGGAAAGAGAGACACAGAGACAGAGTGAGGAGAGATAATTATAATTCTCACTTTATTGCCCATGTTTAACAGAGAGGGAAAGAGAGAGAAGGCTAGGTGGACAAACAAAGGTACATTACATCAGCTCATATGACTCTGCCTTTAACATAGAATACACACACACACACACACACACACACACACACACACACACACACACACACACACACACACCCTCTCCATCTATCTCACTGTGGGATTGGGCTCCGTTCTTTCCCTGCCTCGGGCCAGATGTGCTATAAGCTCCACACACAGCACGGGAATGTGGGTTTTGGACCGGCCAATCAGGGGACTGCGAGCCACTGGGGAGGTTGGGCTGTGTGCACTCTCCAGTCCAAGGCATTAGCACGTGGCGGGGCCCTATGCTCTAGTCTATAGAGCAGCTCCTTTCAATGGAGCCCCAAAGGCAGACGGAGGAATGATCAAGGCCACGGAAAAAGAGGACAAGAGAGAGAGAGCGTGAGAGAAAGAGAGAGGGAGGGAGAGAGAGTGATGGGGGAGGAGGGTAAGGGCTTAGGGGCGGGGGAAATCAGGCTATCAATTCTCCCCTCGGTGAGCCATTGAGGCTTGTTAATGTAGTGCGATAATTGCATTATGATAATTCAAGCTTCGGAGTGGGCAATCTGAGGAGGGTGAAGTATTTTTTTCTTTCTTTCTGCTTTTTTCTTCTTCTTCTTCTTTTTTCGTTCCCTTTCTTTCCCTTTCGCTCGCCCGCCCGCCGTCACTCGCACAAACAGCGAGTGGCCCCCAAAGCCCCGAAGTACGAAAGAGTCGCATAGGTAGGCACGGCGATAAACCTCTTAATGGCTAGGCAACTTCCTTTATCGGCGAACAAGAGGGAAGAGAGCAAAGGAATGAGCGCTTGTAAAACAAGGCCGGGAGAATGAGAGGAGAGAAAATGAGAGGACCGATAAGGGAGGGATGGAGGGGAGGGAGTGGGGGATAAGCCGAAGATGAGGGAGTACGCCGTGCGATATGATGGTGGGAGAGAAAAGAGGGGGTGACAGAGAGGCGAAACTCATTAAAAACGATCCTGATTTTCAGCACAAAAGAGACCGGCGAGCGACAAAGGGCCCGCAGCCGCCGAGACGGAGGGGCCAGGGCGAGGAAGACACTCTCTCACTCGCTCGCTCGCTCAATCAGACTCTCTCTCCCTCCATCTCACCCGCGCTCTCTCCATCTCTCTCTCTCTCTTCATTTCTCATTCTCGCTAGCCTAATAAAGCCCCACGCTGCCTCGAGATTAACTTCTCTACCTACGTCTCCACCTCCCTCCCCTCACTTTGAGAATGGAGAGAGGGAGAGAGAGAGAGAGAGAGAAACAGGGAGAAAGAGGGGATGGGGGGGTAGAGGGGAGCGAAGGGATAAGAGAAGAGAAGAGAAGAGATAGAGAGAATGAGAGGAGAGGCAAACAGAGGCAGCGAGAAAGGATGAGAAAGGTGGTGACTTCTCAGATACCAGCCTTTCATTACCCTGAGTGCCACTGGGAGTGTGTGTGTGTGTGTGTGTGTGTGTGTGTGTGTGTGTGTGTGTGTGTGTGTGTGTGTGTGTGTGTGTATGTGTGCCACTGCTCACATTCATAGGGGGAGGTTGGGGGGTGCTTGTGATAGTGAGACCAGCGAGAGAGGATGAGAGGAGGGGGAAAAAAATGTTAATTTAAATTACAAAAGAATGCTGTCCTTTCTAGCAGCTATTTAATTATCTTTCACAGGCCCAGTTAAAAAGAAGCAGGCTTATTAAAAAGCAATTTCTGTGACATCCTCGTCAAAGGGCTCTCACCGCTGTGAGAAGGAAAAGGGAAAAAAAAAAAGCGAGGGGGGGTGTGGGTGAGAAGGGGGAGGGAGGAACTAAGCGCTCATGAACGCAACTGAAGCCATTAAACAGTAGCTTTAGGCAAGGGGGAAAGACAATTCTGTTCTGAAGTTTTAACTCTTGCAGATGAGAGAGTGTGAAACAATGAGTGAGGAAGGTAGAGAGAGAGAGAGAGGGAGGGAAAAGAAAGAAAGAAAAGAAAGGCAGACAAAGAAAAAGAGAGCAACAAAGGGACGGAGAAGACCATGTGCTTGTACATACATGGCAGCACTTATGATCACTCGTCACTTTTCACTCCAGTTTCACAGGCCTGAGCTCCCATTAATGATATATGCATAGTAATATATGCATAGAAATACACTCCTCACCTCACCTGCTCCACACACACACACACACACACACACACACACACACACACACACACACACACACACACACACACACACACACACACACACACACACACACACACACTCTCTAACACAAGTCTGACAGACATACAGCATCCGTCATAGATGACAATCCAAAAGTACAACCAAGCACTTAGATGCACATGATGATCACCAACAAACGTATTTGCGCGTAAAGTAAACACACACCTTGGACCAGTTGGCTCTCTTCAGCTGGACCTCTGGCTTGTAGTCCTTCTTAGGCTCCAGGCCGAAGGGCAGGGCAGGGACTCCCCAACCTCCAAAGCCCCCACCTGGAGGGGGAGGGGGCATCCCAGGGCCGCCAGGGGGAGGGGGTGGAGGTGGCATTCCTGGACCTCCAGGGAGAGGCGGAGGGGGTGGTGGGCCACCCATGCCTGGTAGAGGTGGAGGTGGAGGGGGACCGCACATGCCTGGTAGTGGGGGTGGCGGTGGAGGACCAGGCATCCCTGGTAAGGGTGGGGGTGGTGGGGGTCCAGGCATCCCTGGTAAGGGTGGGGGTGGTGGGGGTCCAGGCATGCCAGGCAAGGGTGGGGGTGGTGGGGGTCCAGGCATGCCAGGCAGTGGGGGTGGGGGCGGCGGCGCTGGGAATGGGAAAGGGATGGCGGCGGGGCATGGTACTGGGGGGCCAGTCTGACCCGGGAGGGGGGGTGGTGGCGGTGGCGGTGGAGGTCCCCCAGGTTGGCCTGGGGCCGGTGGTGCAGGCACGGGCACCATCACCGTGACGACTTTAGTCTTGGCTTCCTCCAGGTCTTTGGCCAGCTTCTCAATCTGTGGGAATGAAGAAAGGAACACTAGAAAAGGTTCTCTCACCAAATCTAACGACCTTCAGCATACTGACTGAGCAATAACAGCAGATACCATGATGAAGCTTTAATATCTGTGTGTGACGCGTGTCTGTTAAGAGCATCGAGGATGAAATCCCTTTGTGAATGTATGTGAAATATTATTAAACCACATTTGGCTTGAGTGACTTACAGGGACAAAACAAATAGGAACCTTTGAAGTCATGGATATTCAGAGGGGTTTATTTAGGGGCGATCGGACCGTACCAAGTTAATGAAGCACGGTTGGTCCCACGGTAGGCTGACTGGCAAAAGGCACCAAAACAAAAAGATGAGCTGGCACCTAACATCAAAGCTCCCGAGAAGAGAAAATGAAGGAGGGGGAAGAAAGAAGGAAGAGGAGATTTCTGCACTGGTGACCTACTAGAGTCTCAGTGGGGAGTCAGAGCACAGCTCAGGGGGGACAGAGAGCTCACAGGAAGTGATGCACTCCAGACAGGAAGTAAGAGGTTCAACGAGGAGAGGAGAGTGCTTGAAGTAATTAAACAGTGGATGGGGGGTGAGGATAAAGGGGAACAGGAGGGAGGGAGAGTAAGAAGATCTGTTTGCATGTGTGTATGTGTGTGTGGGTGTGTATGTATGTATGTGTGTGTGTGTGTATGTATGTGTGTGTGTGTGTGTTTGTGGGAGAGTGTGTGGATGTGAAAGAGAGGAGAGCATGAGAGGCATTAGGAGATGGGGAGTGTGTGACAGAGGGAGTTTGTTAATGTGAGTGAAAGTAATAGAGAAAGAGAATAAAAGAAAAGACAGAAAGGAGCGAGAGAGAGAGAGAAAGGGAGGGAGGGGGGAGAGGGAGGGAGAGAGAGAGGAAGAAAAGAGAGTGAGTGAGATTGAAACTAGCTTTAAGTTTTTAAGAGGTTAAGATTGGCCCCTGAGAGGAAAAGATGATCCCTGTCAGATCCCATGACTAATTAGTGCCATCTCTTATTCATCCCAAGACTTGACACAGCTCATTAAAAAATGACCAATTTACTAATAAGGGATGAGAGAACCCAGCGATGTCAGGAGCGAGCCCGCTTAGTCCGCTGCCAGGCTCCTCGAGTGGGCTGCAGCGAAAGCCGATTTGCCTTCTGCGGCCGAGCCAAGAAAGGAGGATGAAGCAGTGGGCTGCTGCTTAAAAGAAGTGTGTCGGGAAGTTTGGAAGAGAGCGAGTGTGAAAGTGAGTGAGTGAATGAGTGTGTGTATGTGTGTGTGAATGAGTGAGTGAGTGTGTGTGTGTCTGTGTGTGTGTGTGTGTGTGTGTGTGTGTGTGTGTGTGTGTGTGTGTGTGTGTGTGTGTGTGTGTGTGTGTGTGTGTGTGTGTGTGTGTGTGTGTGTGAGTGAGTTAGTGAGTGAGTGAGTGAGTGAGTGAGTGTGTGTGTGAGTGAGTGAGAGTGTGCGCGTGTGCGAGTGAGTGTCTGCATGTGTGTGTGTGTGTGTGTGTGTGTGTGTGTGTGTGTGTGAGTGAGTGTGTGTGAGTGAGTGAGTGTGTGTGCATGTGCAAGTGAGTGAGTGTGTGCAAGTGAGTGAGTGTGTGCATGTGTGTGTGTGTGTGTGTGTGTGTGGTCAGTTGATGGTCAGGCTCTCTGATGGCTTGTTTGTTTAAAGGATGGATGAGCGTAGCTTCTGTTGGCTCAGCACATGCAGTCGTTTGGGAGCACTGGAGCCATCCCTCTCCGATAGCCCACCTTTAGCTGACCTGGTTTGACGATGGAGTGTGTGTGCGTGTGTGTATAAGTGTGTATAAGTGTGTGTGTGTGTGTGAGTGTGCGTTTGTGTGTGTGTGAGTGTGTAGGTGACAGATGACCGCAAGGCCAGATCTAACTCGGCCCACACACCACCCTCCATCACCTTCAGACGGGGTCCAGCTGGATGAACATACCGACACAGACACTCCTCCTGCCTGCTCCGTCGCTTCTCTTCCTTCACTCCTCTCCTTTTCAAACCCATCTGCTCCCATTCTGTCCATCCTTGCTTTTTCACCTCTCCCCCTCCCACCATCTTTCTTCTCTTTTAAACTTCCTTCTTGTTCTCCCATCCCTTGTCATGTCTCTCTCTCTCTGAGGGTGAGGGTGTGTGTGTGTGTGTGTGTGTGTGTGTGTGTGTGTGTGTGTGTGTGTGTGTGTGTGTGAGAGTGTGTGTGTGTGTGAGAGAGAGAGACACACTCATCCAATCAAAGCCACTCTATTAATATCCTTCCTTCTAACAGTGGCCACTTTTCTCTCCATCCCCACTGCCAATAGAAAACCTAATCACTCCTCTTTCACACTCTCTCTTCTCCGTTTTTCTTCTTCTTCTTCTTCATTCTCTCTCCTTCAGTCCCCTCTTCTTGCTTATAATTAGACAACATGTGGCCCTCTGTGAGGCGCCTCTGTTGCACAGCCTGTCTTTGATGGGTCTTGTGTGGCTCGGATTGATGAGGACTTGGAGAAACTGAACAGACACTGATGCGCTGGTGGTGGGGGGTGGTGTGTGTGTGTGTGTGTGTGTGTGTAGTGTGTGCGCGGCGCTTGAGAACGTCCCTTTCATCTGCACTGGGTAAAGGTCCTCATCTGCTGACTGTGTGAGCGCCCCCCCTTCACCCCCACCCCAAAAAACACTGAATGATTTCAATGATTAAACAAACTAGTGAATAAGCCCAGCATCTCACTGAAGGCCATTAGAAAGTGAGGAGCATCTTAAATGGGTGGAAATGGCACCGGTGTGCTGGCTGGCTGGCAGCCAATCATTCAAGGTCTTTTGAGGATTATCAGACAAGACACGATGTTGTGTTGTGTTGTGGTTACGGCAATGGCCTCCTACAGCTTGGAACACAGAGGTCACTGGTTCAGCTCCCATAGGAGGGGAGAGAGAGAGAGAGAGAGAGAGAGAGAGAGATCTGTATTGACTGTGCTCTGCGTGTCTGTTTGGATAAGGTCATCTGCTAAAGGACTCCAGTTGAATGCTACGTGGTGAATTCATTCTCTCTCGTGTGTGTGTGTGTGTTTGTGTTGTCTCAATGCCGAGAAGGTTTGTTAAGGCGGCCTGGGGTTGCAGTTTCTGTAGAGTCTGAGCCTGTGTGTATGCTTATACATTTCTCTGTGGTGGGTGGACGTTTCATTGACGTCTGCGACTGCAGACAGACAGCGGCTCAGGCTTTGAGGTGTTCATCTTGAGACAGTATTGAAGTGATGTTGGAGAGGGAGAGATAGTGTGTGTGTGTGTGTGTGTGTGTGTGTGTGTTTATTCATAGGTGAACAGGAACACATAGACATGGTCTCAGCCTTCCCTCAAGGTGGTGATTTGAACCGGGTGTTTAAGTTGAGAGTTGGAGGTGTGTGTGTGTGTGTGTGTGTGTGTGTGTGTGTGTGTGTGTGTGTGGTCTGCTGTACTGAGGGCCATTCGTGTGGGCGGTACTTTGAACTCCAGAATGTTTGTGGTTTGTAGGACAGTAGCACCACTGCACCTGTGTGTGGGAAGTCTGTGAAACCTGGAGTAGGGTTGGGGATGAGGGGAAGTGTGTGGAAGAGGTTCATTTACCATCACGTCAATCTGAGAGTAGGTGTGTCTGTGTGTGTTAGTGTGTAGATGTAGAGGTAGAGGTGTTAATGTGTCTGAACATGTGTGAGAATCAGTGTGTGTGTGTGTGTGTCTAATGTAAGAGCATGTCTGTGGGGGTTTATGTCAGTGTGCATGTGTATATGGGTCTGAAGGAGAGACACATATACACAGCTGTGTGTGTGTGTGTGTGTGTGTGTGTGTATAAGAGAGAGCATGTGTCAGAAGAAAGTAGGTGTGAGACTGTATGTAAAAGATGGAGTGTGTTTGTGTTGTAAGCGTACTCGTGCAAGCGTGGAGGTGCTAACCTGCTCGTTGAGCTCGCTGATCCTCCCCTGCAGACCCTGGTTCTCCTTCTCGCGCTCCGTCTTCTCCGAGCCCAGCTGCTCCTTCTCGGTGCTCAGCTCCTGCAGCTGCTGCTTGAGGTCGCCCTCCATCTTCTTCGTCTCGGCCTGAAGCTCGTGCCGCGCCGTCAGCTCCATGTCCAGCTGCCATGCCAACCACAAGGCCGCAGCGTCAATCAACGCCGTGGCAACCCCCACGGCACACGGTGTGTGTGTGTGGAGGGGGGTGTGTCGGAGCGTCACTCACACACGTGAACACGCGCCTCTCGGCTTTCAAAGCGATCAATCAGACCCGAGTGCGTGTGGAGCGGCGAGGAGCCTCGCTTTAATTAGAGCGAATCAAACCTCGGTTTGCATACATGAAAAAAGAAACGTGTACGTTTGGGGTATTGACTGGCAAAGACTGTTACACTGCTGACATACCTGGAGGGTTTGTATGTGACTGCTGTGTGAATGTGCATAAGTGTGCAAGTGTGTGTGTGTGTGTGTGTGTGTGTGTGTGTGTGTGTGTGTGTATATTACAGTGTTCCAGCAGCTCTTTCATCTGGCCAATTAAGAAGAAAACATGCAAACAAGCGGGAGGATTTTTCGGGGCCAAGTAAATTCACACAATCCACACCGAGGTCCCAGCTTCCATCGGCACCCCCCTTGCGAAGTCTACAGCTGCTGCCTCTGATACTCCTGTCGCGAAGGGCATCAGAGGCATTTGATTAAACCCCTCTCTGCTAAGCTCATTAAAACTTGTATACGTGTCAAAAAGCGCCTTTCCCCAGTAGTTGTAGCTAGACAGCTGGGGACTTTTGATTAGGGTAAAGTTATTGACAAAAAACCTTGGTGTGGTTGAGGAGGTCCTTCTATTCGCCTCCGCCACCTCGTTTGACTAATCCGCCCGCTCAGTGGTTTTCTGTGCCCGCATGGAGACAGTGAGCCTGCTGGACACACCGCCATGCCGCGGTGGGCATTTAATTACGTGGCATCAGTGAAAGTGGGAAGGAGGAGAGGAGGAAGGGAAAGATGGACATATACACTCAGCCTGTCTGTCTGTCTCTCGCTCGCTCTCTCTCTCTCTCTCACTCGCTCGCTCGTTTACATATGGACATGGTTAGTCTGTGTGATTGTTACCAAGGCGCTCCCTCTTCCACTGACATCTGGCTATTACTCCAAATTAGAGCGAGAGAAATGAGAGAGGGAAAGACAGAGACGGGGGGGCAGAGACAGATGGACAGAGAGAACACGTAAACACACTGTCTGACAGCTTCCTGATAGGGGTCATCTTCCTCACAAACACACGCACACAGACACACACACACACACACACACACACACACTGCACAACCCACGTCATCCAAGCACAACACCCTAACATACTTGAGGAATAACTCCATGTTCTCCATTATGAGTCTGTGACAAGGAAATTGTAGGGTGGAGGTTCACACTCACACACACACACACACACACACACGTACACGCACACACTACATGTACGTGCGCCCACACAGACACACACACGGTAATTGCAGAGTGTGTGAGCGGAGACTGGTGGTGACGGGGATTAGGGATGAGCCTGTCAGGAAGGCGTCAGGAAGAGGCAGAGGAAATCTTCAGTCTGCTGCTGTCTCTCCCCTTACAAATTAAACATCAGCCAGCTGGCACGGGGGGGAGAGAGACAGGCACAGACAGACAGACAGACAGACAGACAGACAGACAGACAGACAAACAGACAGACAGACAGAGCCGGTGATGAAGAGCTCAGCTCACCGAAAGAGAGAGGGAGAGTGAGAAAGTGGAAGAGAGGGACAGACAGTGCCAGTGATGGCTCAACGAGAGAGAGGAGGGGAGAAGGACAGAGAGAGAGAGAGATGTGTGTTTGTGAAATACTAAATCTGAGTAAAAGACTGATCTGTGTGTGTGTGTGTTATCAAATTGTACACATTTTTAATGCATTAAAATGTTTTCCAATCTATACTTGGCAGGTAAACATGCTCCAATTCACAGCCTTTTCTGCATGTTTTAAATGATACATTAAGGGAGCAGTAAGAACAGCCTTTGCCGAACACCTTGTCATTTTTCACGCTAGGCTTTTCCACAGGGGACCTGTAATGCAGCTGCAAATGGATCACGCCTGCGGCGCTGCTGGTGCATGGGCTGAGCTCGTTTAGACTCATGCCAAACATACATTCTGATCCAACTACTGGGCGCACACACACACACACACACACACACACACACACACACACACACACACACAGTTGGCTGTCCACAGCTAAATCACCACATTTCTTCTTATGCACTTCCATTGTGGAGCATAGCAAATAGGTTACAGGGTTTGCATCCAGACTCAAAGACTGGGAAGCCCTTAAGAAGGGGACTGAGCCATGTGGGGTATACTAGGCTTAGTGCCACGGTGGGGTTTACTACTTTCTCCACTGGAAAAGGGGGTTTGGTCAGTTTGGCGAATTGCTGTGTCCGATCAGAACATCAGAGAATCTGACCCTGTGCAACTAAGACCAGCTTGAAAAGGTCTCAAAAATATGACTCTAGGAATTGATCTGAGTATTCTGCGGTGCATGTCTGTTCTGACGTACGGGGTGGGTGGGGGTCGAGGGGGGGTTTATATTCTGATGAACTGAACCACAGAAGCAGTAGCGGGCAGCTTGAAATAGTGATCCACTTGCAGCTGTATCATGAACCCATAACGTAAAAGGTATATAGTTTGCCTTCTGAATCCGACCCAATTTGTATAACCTGAGCGAATTACTTTTGATAAAGTTAAGCCCATAAGACGCATGAGAAATATTCAGACAAATGTTTGTTGATGCATGCTGCTGTTATCTTATACCTTCCTGAATTACGGCATCCAAGTATTGCTGTGTTGTAGTACATTACAGTATCAGCCATATAAGACAATAACAGCGTTCACTACGTGATATTGAGTTATAATCCAGTATTTCTTTCTGTGTGTGCGCCAGAGAGAGGAGCTGAGGGCTGTGTTGTTTGGTGAAGGCGCTGGTGAGACCTTGAGCATTGTTCAGTAGTGTGTACGTCTTATACCTTTTTCTCCAGCTCCACAGCCTTGGCCTCGCTCATCTCCACTTTGGTCTGGTCCACCATTTTGTCTGCACAGGAGAATGATAGACACAGACACAAAACAGACAGAGAGTCAGATAGAGAGATGGATAGAGAGAGGGAGGGAGAGAGAGAGAAATACGGGGTGAAATAGAGAGACATAGAGAGAAAGGAAAAAGGCAAGTGAGGGAGAGAGAGACATGAGTTACTTGTGTGTGTATTTGTTTGTGTGTGTCTCTGTGTGTGTGTGTGTGTGTGTGTGTGTGTGTGTGTATATATACGTTTCCGTCTGCACCCGTCACGTTTTGGCTAGGGCATCCGACTCACTCCTACTGGAATAGAGTGCCCTTCAGTCTGATTAGACTGCCTGTCTTATCGGCCTCCTTCAAAGTCCAGATCCGTGCGCTGATTACCAAAGAATCTAATTAAAATCTGATGCTATCACCCAGCATAGATGGGGAGAGAGAGATGGGGGGATGGAGAAAAAGAGCGATGGTGAAAAACGCAGAGAAAGAGGAATGAAGAAGAGCAGAGGGAGAGAGAGAGAGAGAGAGACAGATAGAGAGAGGGTGAGAGAGAGAGGAATGAGAGAGGAGGAGAGAAGAGAGAGAGAGGAATGAGAGAGGAGGAGAGGAGAGAGAGAAAATAAGAGAAAGAGGGAATGAGAGAGGAAGAGAGGAGAGAGAGAGAGGAATGAGAGAGGAGGAGAGGAGAGAGAGAAAATAAGAGAAAGAGGGAATGAGAGAGGAAGAGAGAGAGGGAGAGATGGGCGTGGGTGAGGGTGGGGGTGTTCTAATCTGCAGTCGCTATCTATAGCGTGCTTTTGAGGAGGCACTCGCTTCTCAAAATCCCCACAGCGCTTCTTTTCAAGAGATTAAATCTGCGATGTGACTTCATTTCAGTTTGAGTTTTTTTTATTATTATTTAAATTCAGTGTTCAAAGGAGGGAAAGAAAGATGGTGGGGGTGGGTCAAATGGCCCTGGGGCTTGATGGGCCCTCAGATCGACCTGTTGGAAGCTGCCGTTAGGGCGGCGATCAGCCAATGGGAGCCGGGCGTGGGGGGTGGGTGGTTAGGGGGAGTAAGTGGGGTGGCACAGGTGGCAGAGAGGCCTGAGGGCAGAGAGCATGTGGGAAAACGTCTGCTGCTCATGAGGAGGGGACTGGAGCGAGAGAGAGAGAGTGTGGAGGGTAGATAGAGGGATAGAAAGGAGAGTGAAGGCAAGAGAGAGAGTGAAGGAGAGAGAGAGGCAGAGAGAAGGAGAGAGAGAGAGAAGGAGAGAGAGAGTGTGGAGGGTAGATAGAGGGAGAGAAAGAGAGAGAGAGTGAAGGCAAGAGAGAGAGTGTGGAGGGTAGATAGAGAGAGAGAAAGAGAGGGAGAGTGAAGGCAAGAGAGAGAGTGAAGGAGAGAGAGAGAGAAGGAGAGAGAGAGAGAGAGTGTGAAGGGGAGAGAGAGAGAGAGAGAGAGAGTGTGAAGGGGAGAGAGAGAGAGAGTGTGAAGGGGAGAGAGTGAGAGAGAGAGGGGTAAAGATGGGGGAAAGATAGGAAGAGAGAAAATGAGAGAAAGAGGGAGAGAGGAAGAAAAAGAAGAGAAGATTAAGAGAAAGGGATTGAGGGAGGGAGCAGAGTCGAGAAAGGATGTAGACAGGAAGGTGGCAAACGGCTATGCATGAGGAAAGGTAAAAACAGAGATGGGCAGAATGAGAATGAGATGGAGAGAGAGAGAGAGAGACAGAGAGAGAAAGAGAGACATACACAGGGAGTGTGTGAGAGAGAGACAGAGAGAGACAGAGAGAGAAAGAGAGAGGGACAGAGAGAGTGTGAGAGCTATAAAGCTGCCATTATGATGGCGACAGACGCACAGTGCAGGCAGTTAGGCGGGAAATGAACAGAATGGTGAGGGGTGAAAGAGGAATGGAGAATGGTACAAAAATCAATGTAGGAGAAAGAGAGAAAGAACGAATAAACGAAAATAAGCGACAGAGAAAGGAAATGGGCAATGAGAAGGCAGCAGAGAGGAAGGAGAGAAAGAGGTAGAGAGAGAACTGGAAGAGGGAAATAAGAGAAATAAAATGGTGTGTGTGTGTGTGTGTGTGTGTGTGTGTGTGTGTGTGTGTGTGTGTGTTGAACCTAATGAGGAGAGGCAGGGTTGCTGGAATGAAAGAAATGAAGAAAAGCTGGTGCTGGGGTGGAACCTGCATAAAATAAACCCAAATAGGAGGCTGAGAGGATGAGAGAAAAACACAACGAGAGAAAAAGTGTGTGTGGGTGTGTGTGTTTGCATGTGTGTGTGTGAGAGAGAAAGAGAGAGATTATAAGTGCGAGTTCATGAGAGTTTTCTTGTTTGTGCAGTTATGTGTTTAAACTGTTCACACGAATTTGTGTGTGTGTGTGTGTGTGTGTGTGTCTGTGTGTGTGTGTGTGTGTGTGGGAGGGCGTGCTTATGTCTGTGTGTGTGTGAGAGAGTGGAAGATTATGTGTGTGAGTCAATAAGAGTTGGTTTGGTGTGTGTTGTTATTTGTGTGCACTTCTTAGCATTTATTTATTTTGTGTATCAGTTTGTGTGTGTGTGTCGGCATGCAGTTAGTCTGACTGTGTGTAAGGTACGGCTCTGGAAATGGGAAAAAATGAACCCAATAACAAATAAGAAAAAGAGAGAAGAAGCAGAAGAAGAAGAAGAAGAAGAAAAAAAAAGTGCTAGCAGAGAAATTTCTCCCAGTTCAAAGGAAAGCACTAAATAATGCATGCAGGGCAGAATTAGGCTGCTTTCCTCTGATAATAACCAGCCCGAAAAAGCGAGCGGCCCATTTCAGAGCGGCGCATTGAAGACACCACTGCGACGCCACCGTCACCGACTGGCCTGGAAGGCGCCGCCTGATGTTCAGCCCAACCAACCCCCCCACCCCCCCAAGACGTACGCCTGACCCCCTTTAAAAAGGGAGCAGCTCTCAAAGCACCGCCTGCTGAAGAGGGCGGCAAAGCAAGACTAGGTAATAAGCGCGGACTGATGTTGTCGCCAGTCAGTGCTTCTGGATCTGGTGTAGACCTGCTTTGGTTTAAGAGCTGGTCAGAACTTGGATCAGGATTTTGGGTAAAACATGGTGGACCTGTTAGCCCTGAAGTCTTGGATGGGCATCAGCGTGCCATTAAAGTTTCAGATTATCAGATCGCGACTTCTGAAATCGGGCTCGTCCAAAGGAATAATAATAATTTAAAAAAAACTGAAATCACTGAATTAAAAACTGAATGAGGTTTTGTGTCACTTTAGAGCAGTACTGGGGGCGGTACTCCCACCATGTTCTCTAAAGACTGAACAGTGAATAAACATCAGAAACTGACCCAAGAGCAGTCTTAATGAATAAAAGCCCCCCCATCACACCTGAGCCAGGACAGCACTGCTGGTCACCCAAACGCCTGTCATGACCTTAACAATCAGACTGCTCTCTTTTGCCCCCTTGTGGTGAGATGTATTAGTGCACCAGGCTTGCTTGGCTTTGATAGGCGGCCTTACCGATGAGTGTCTCCACTTCAATCTGCAGGTTGCGGCATTTGAAGTCCGGGTCTGCCCCGTTTCTGTGCAGCACAATCTGTGCAATGCATTCGTCCATCAATTTATAGTACTGTGGCCTGACATGTAGAGAGAGAGACAAAAAATAGAAAGAAAGGTGAAAAAAGGAACAATGAGCACAGAACTGTGAAGAATGTGAGTAACATTCAGGAGAACACACATGTTGGTCAAACGTTTGTATGGGCAGCAAAGACACCTAGACATCTTCCATTCAAGCTCTTCTCATAGTATGATGCGATGCCATCCTATGTGATACTTCAGGCAATGAAAACTGTGACAGAGAAAATAGCTTTTAGGGTCAATTCATCTATATCAGTGAATGCAGCCCTGATTGCAATGGAGAGAGAATGTGTGTGTGTGTGTGTGTGTGTGTGTGTGTGTCTGTCAACTACAATCTGTGTGTGTGGAACCTTAAGACACTCCCTTGAAGTGGGACCATTGTCCAATATTTGATAGGTTCACAGACACTCTCAATTTTCCAGGTGTCGGACTACGTGACCTCATGTGAAACTGACTCAATACTTTCTTCATTTTCTCCTGCAAACTCCTTTTCTCACCTTTATTTTGTTTCTCTCTCTCTCTCTCTTGCTTTCTTCTCTCTGCTCTCCCATTTTCCTTTTTTTTTTTTTTTTTTTTTTTAAATGGTGCCACAATTCATTCGTGGAGCAAGAGAGACATCTAGTGTTCGTTTTTAATTCCGTCCAAAAAGCACAGCGGAGAGCTTCCTCCGACTTCCGTTTTATGCCTTCTCAAGAGTTTTAAGTCAGAAGATGGAACTGCCCTTAGGTCCAAATGACTGCACTACTTTCTTAATGATTTTGCATTGACGTACCGAAGCTGATACGAAGTCACAGGCCGTGTCCCACGCGCCTGCGTCTCATTTCATTCAGTGGAAGCTCTCTCTTTGGAGACCATCTCTATTGATCTGATCTATATTGTGTGGGCTTCATATGAAATGTGTGCATAACAGTACACACATGCCCATACACCAACCCCCCCTCCCTCCCCACACAAACACACGCTCGCACACACACACTCATACCGCCCCCTCTTTCTTTTTCTACCGCCCTTTCTAATTTCCTCTCCATTGTGTGATGGAGCATTACCTAGAGGGGAATGGAGGGACGGGAGAGGGAGAGAAACAGAGAGATAACTCTTTCTTTTCAGCCGAGGCCATTAGGGATGGAGGCGTCAGAGAGGGCCAGGGAGAAGGAGAGGGAGAGCAAATTAGTGATCCAATAAAGGAAAAGGGAGATATTCAGGGATGTTTGAGAGGCCACAGAGGTTCAAGCTGGAGGCTGGGGAGGGGGGGAGGGGGCAGTGTGTGGGTGGAAGGTCTGTCCGTCACACACACACACACACACAGTACAACTTCTCTCCACACCGGTCCGCTCAAAGCGGACATGCACTCTCACTCACTAACACACACACGCGCGCACACACACGCACACACACACACACACACGTACGTACGCACACACACACACACACACACACACACACCCTCCCCTGTGAGCTTGTCTGAGACATTCCAATTTCCTGCCTGTCGGAACACATCGCAGAGACACTGAACGGGAAACATGTCTGACATCCCAAAACCATTTAAAGTGTGTGTGTGTGTGTGTGTGTGTGTGTGTAAGGTGTTGGATGGAGTAAAGGGAAGTAAAAACATAGCTACAATGAATAAAAACATGTCAACAACTTTCGATTAGAATGTGCATTTTGATTAGCTTTCCCCTGTGTTTGTTTATGTGTGTGTGTGTGTGTGTGTGTGTGTGTGTGTGTGTGTGTGTGTGTGTGTGTGTGTGTGTGTGTGAGTGTGTGCACCCGCGTGTGCGTGTGTGTGTGTGTGAGTGTGTGCGCACGCGTGTGTGTGAGAATACATGTTGCCTTGAGACTAGTCGTCGTGGTAACTAAATGAGACGAGGATATTTCACAGACGCAAGGATCTCATTTGGAGCTGGTCGCCGCGGGCAACCGGGGCCGCCTCCCGCTGCCCATCAATCAAATCCACCTCCATCACCCTCCCTGCACACCCCTCCCCCCCCCCCCCCCCCCCCCCCAATCTCTCCATTTGTGTCGCTGAGATCCAGCTGAGAGGAAACCAGGCTGCAATCACACAATCAAAGCTGATGAGGCCACATGATGGATACTGTCTCTCTTCCTCTCCATTTTTTCTCCTCCTCCTCCTCCTCCCCTCGTGTCTCTCTCTCTCTCTCTCTCTCTCTCTCTCTATGACACACTCTTAATCAAACACATCCCGACACACACACACAAACCTCTCTATTGCTACACACACACACACACACACACGTCTTCTACCCTTGCATTTACTGATTACCCTCTCTAAAATCACCTTTTAAGGGGAAAAAAAATCATTTATATTAATCCTAGAAATCTCTTTAGTCATTCCTATACTCATCTCTCTCTCGCTCTGTCTCTCTCTCTCTCTGTCTTGCAAACACTCACACCATCACTGGAAGTCTAGGGTCTCTGTAGGGTGACTGGGAGTCTAGGGTGTGTGTAGGCTGACTGGGAGTCTAGGGTGTTTGTAGGGTGACTTGGTATCTAGGGTGTGTGTAGGGTGACTGGGAGTCTAGGGTGTGTGTAGGGTGACTGGGAGTCTGAGTGTGTGTGTAGGGTGACTGGGAGTCTGAGTGTGTGTGTAGGGTGTGGTTCCTCACCTGACCAGGTAGTCATTGCGCACCATGAGCAGGTGCTGCAGCAGGGACAGGAAGTAGCCCTCGGCCTTGGAGTCCTTCACCGTGTTCAGCAGCATCTGGAACACCTCCGACGCATCGGTGCACGCCCAACGGTTAAGGACAACATCCAACGCCATGGAAGTCAAGACTCCCACATTCAGAACAACTTCTACTTCTAACACAGTAGGGATATACATACGCCTTAATGACACATAGGGCCCAGTTCACATCTGTGGTTATTAGGTTTCCTCCGGTAGGAGGTAACCTATTGTTTCTGTTAGTATTATTTTAATTCTTGTACCATGGGAGTCAATGGCAGCCCCTAGAACCATATGGTAACTTTTTGTGAAATTTGGCATACTCATTAAGGACAGTCTCTTTTTCATTCACACCAAGTTTCATGGCTCTCATTACACCACTGGAAGACACTACAACATGTTCCCATGTGCAAAGGCAACTTGATATCTTAAAAAATGATTGATATAAAGCAAATTGGATACATTGTTAACGCTAAAATAATGCTTTACACATCAACAGGTCAAAAAGTGATACTCTGATTCAATCACAAGTTCATGTGAAGACACTTGAGAATGTTTAGTACACAAATCTGAAAAAAGTTGACTGTAAGATGAAAAGTGGATTTTTGGTGAATATTTGAAACATGCATGCTTGGCTAATTTCTAGGGTGATTTTCAGTAGAAGATCTCTCTCTCTGCTACTTTGCTCCTCCGCGCGTGTCACACACACACTCAGTCTCTGTCTTCACACACGCGCAGGCTTTATTTTACGCACACACATTCTCACAGACACACAGCTTGGTGTGTATACATTCTCACAGACACACAGGGTAAGCGCACACACACAACCTCCACTCAGTCTAAACTTCAAGGAAAAA
Organism: Sprattus sprattus; assembly: GCF_963457725.1. NCBI lineage: Eukaryota > Metazoa > Chordata > Actinopteri > Clupeiformes > Clupeidae > Sprattus > Sprattus sprattus. Next base: position 17,476,823 of record NC_137925.1, read on the forward strand.
GCATTGTAAATGTTGGATATGAAATTTAATATCCCATTGGCAAGTCTGCAGCATGGATTTTTCTATACAGTGACAAATTGTCACAAAATTACATTTTTCCCTGGTTCGCAATGTTTGGAGGAGGAAACCGCCATCGCTGCTTGCAGCTATATTTTGACTTGGTAGTGGGTTCTCATGCCCCTTGTACGTTGGTCTACAGGGCCAAAGAGTCCATCACCCATCATCTATCTGCCTCTGTTTGTTACCACTGGTTCTCTTCTCCCCCAGAATCCCCTGGAGGGGGAGTGAGCCCTGCTAAACAGGGGTTGGCTGATTTATTTGCTGAAGTTTGGTGCTGGAGGAATTACAGCACACATTGATTTCCAATGATGCCCTGAGAAGAGGACACAATAATGTGGTTTGCGATCGGGGCACAATCAAGGGCCCCAGGGCGAGGACATTCAATGTGTCATCTCATCAGAGCAGAGCTTCTTCCACTGCAGTTCCAATCACACACACGGAAATGAGTTCAGAATTATCATCATAGCGCCTGACTGACATAGAACCCTTCCCTGACTGGTAATGTAGATTCTAATCCCCCTGGTGGCCAAAAAAATGCACAGCATTTGCACAGCAAAATCAAACTCTTGAAATTGTTTTGGGAATCTTGAGACATCTGGTGGTGAGACTGTGAAATGCATGGAAGGATTTTTTACACACATGGCCTTAGTCTCCACTTTTCTACAAAATAATTCCCAATAAATCCACATATGTACATCCCAAAACCCTTACAAATACTGTAAGGAATCTGAATGCAGTGTTGACCTTTAGACTAATAACTCCTGTAACAGACATGTGGCCTCGCTCGATAACTACTCCATTGCCTCTACATTAAGGTGTGAGTGAGCTGGGTGAAAGGATATTCCATTTCTATGCGGACATCATCCAGCCGAACCCTGAAGTCCTCAGAGTCATCCTCTGCCTGCTCGTCAAACACAGTCAGCTGCACCTTCAGCTCATCGTTCTCTATGGTCCGCAGTTCCTACACAAACATACGAAAACACACTTAACTTTCAAAACAATGAAAACACATTGAAATGTACCATCTAATATTTGGTTAATCTGTTTTCTTATAGGATATATGGTGCTGAAATTGTAGTTAGAAAGTTCTAGTTAGTTCTCTAAGGTGTCCCAAGCCTGAGCCTAGCTGTTTCTTTTTTTTAAGGACTTGTTTCGGTGTAGTCACGGTGTTGGGTGTAAAGAGAGGCTCCATCCATGTCAAGCAGGTCCCTGAATGCTTGGATGAAATGATGTTACCCATGGCCCACCTTATCATCTACCTGTTGGGTGGTTTGGACAATGGGTTCTTAATTTCTGAGCGTTTGGCTTGCTGGGACTTGAGCTGTCGACTCGAGGGCAATGCCGGTGAAAAGCTTCAATTACCACTTCACAATGATGTCACAGATTGGGCTGACCATGTGAACGTGTCCATGGCCTAGACTGAGAAGCTTAACAGTGCTTGAGTAAAAACAGCCTTTCTATAATTCAGAGGCCATGTGTAAAGTGTGGAAATAATGGGTGTTGGGTGGGGATGTGTGTGTGTGTGGGGGGGGGGACTCACGTTGAGCAGGTCACGCAGGCCTAGCCTCATGAGCTCAGAGCGGATGTGGATCCTGAAGTCCAGCTCCTCGCCACGGCTGATCAGGGCGTTCACCAGCTGCATACATACAGCCTACAGGGTGTACGGACACACACACACACACACACACACACACACACACACACACACACACACACACACACACAGCTGTATTACACAATTCATCTTCACCACTGAATCTGATTTTACATTAGCATGGGAAAGTATACTTAAGCGTGTGGGTGATCTGATTTGAGCGTGTGTCCGGGAGTGTATACCTTAAGTTCAATCTTGCCTTTGCGCATGCCGGTGAGCAGATACTCAAACCTCTCGATGTCCCGTTCTTCTGCTATCTCTGTTAAGGACTCCAAAACTCGCTCATGCCTGAACCACACACAAACAAACACACACGCACACACACACACACACACACACACACACACAGTATCAAACAGTTAGTCACAACAAAGTGAAACAGGCTCATTACAACAAGATTGGGTGGGGTGGGGGCAAACAATCACACTGAATAGTTCTTCTGATTGCCTCATGGATGCAGTTATTTCAGTGCCACTCGTGCATATCATCCAGAGATTGGGATTTCCACTTGGAAGACTAACGACTAGAACAGAGCCAGGAAATGATGGGCACCTCAGCTGCAGCGCCCAACTCGTTACACAGCATCACAACAGATGACCTCACTCATATACGTACACACAATACAGGCACTTGGCCAAGTACAAGGCTTAGAAAAGTACTGAGCCAGGAGTACATGACTGGGTTACCTCTGACTTCAGGTCATACACATCATCTATCTCAGGATAAGGAGATGTTTCGGATATATGATATATCTGTGATGTATGCTTTAGGAGGCACACCCACACCCGCACCCACACCCACACCCGCACCCACACCCACACACAGACCCACACCCACACACACACACACACACAGACTCACAGGTTATCTGGGTGATCCAGAATGCAGATGGCTGACAGGATCTTGACGGCGTCCACCATCATGTGTGGAACCTTGGGGGTCACGGCTCTGACCAGGAGAGGTATGCCCTCGGCCGACATCAACATGGCTTTCAGCCCATGCTGAGAGAGAGTGAGAGAGAGAGGGATTGGAATTTAATAGTATCATTGTAGTTTTTCCCCCTTGATCGTCGGTTTTGTTTTCATCATCAGTCATGGCAATAATGCTTATTAAATTGAATTGTGAGAAAGAGAGAGAGAAAGAAAGAAAGAACAAGAGAGAGAGAGAGAGAAAGAGAGAGAGAGAGCGAGCTGTATTTGTGACTTCATATTACTGCACATTGTCTTTTTTTTGTAATGTGTTGTTTCATTGTTCTTTGTATTTTGGGAACACCGTATCCAAATATTCATGTAAATAAAGCAACTTTGAATTGAGAGAGGGGTGAGGAGAGAAGGAGAGAGAAGGAGAGGGTGAGGGCAAGGTAGAGAGAAAGAGAGGTGGGGGGGGAGGGAGAGAGAGAGAGAAGGAGAGGGCGAGGGAGAAAGAGAGAGGGGGGAACGAGAAAGAGGGGGGAGATGGGGGAGAGAGAGGGAAAGAGAGAGAGAGAGAGAGAAGGAGAGAGAAAGAGAGAGGGGGGAACAAGAAAGAGGGGGGGAGAGGGAAGGAAAGAAAAGGAGAGGGTGAGGGCAAGGTAGAGAGAAAGAGAGGTGGGGGGAGAGAGAGAGAGAAGGAGAGGGCGAGGGAGAACGAGAGAGGGGGGGAACGAGAAAGGGGGGGGGAGTTAAAGGGAGAGAGAGAGAGAGAGAGAGAGAGAGAGAGAGAAAGAGAGAGGGGGGGAACAAGAAAGAGGGGGGGAGAGAGGGAGAGAGAGATAGAGAGAAGGAGAGAAAGAGAGAGGGGGGGTAGAGAGAGAGAGAGAGATGGAGAGGAGTTTGAGATGAAGGGTGAAGCACTAATAGGAGATGCTCTGTGCTCTGGCTGGTGCTGTTGAGAGGAAGCCAGGCGTCTCACTGAAGGCTCTCTCACCTTGTTGTTCATGAAAGCTTTCAGGCAGCGGATGATCTCATGCTGACACTTGACTTCCATGCTCCTGGGGTCCATGTTCCTGAGAGGGGAAAAGTGGTTGAGTGGTACAGATGTCTGTGTAATTGTGGTGTGTGAGTGTGTGTGTGAGTGTGTGTGTGAGTGTGTGTGTGTGAGTGTGAGTGTGTGTGCGTGTGTGTGTGTAAGTAGGCAAGAAAGAGCTTACGGGTTCTCCTCTTGGAGTTTCTTCAGGAAGTTGAGTAGCAAAGCCAAGCCTTCAACCCCAAACTGCTGCACCCAACTTTAAGAGAGTAAAGAAAGCGTTGTCACGTTAGACTGAGCATGATGTGTGCACGTGTCCAAAAAGTTTGCTACCTATGGAATAGGCTTGGATCATCACAGCAAACTAGAGAGCCATTTGCACCGGCGGAAGGTTCCTTTCAGTGAGACGTCTATCCAACTTTGTATGTGTGTGTTACCTGACTGGAGTGTGTTTGTGTATGTATACGTGTGTTTTACCTGACGGGGTGTGTTTGTGTATGAGTATGTATATGTGTGTTACCTGACTGGGGTGTGTTTGTGTATGTATATGTGTGTGTTACCTGACTGGGGTGTGTATGTGTGTGTATACGTGTGTGTTACCTGACTGGTGTGTTTGTGTATGTATATGTATATGTTATCTGACTAGGGTGCGTATGCATATGTGTGTGTTACCTGATAGGGGTGTGTATGTGTGTGTTACCTGACTGGGGTGTGTATGTGTGTGTATACGTGTGTGTTACCTGACTGGTGTGTTTGTGTATGTATATGTATATGTTATCTGACTAGGGTGCGTATGCATATGTGTGTGTTACCTGACAGGGGTGTGTATGTGTGTGTTACCCGACTGGTTTGGTTTGGGTTGGGTTGGGTGTGTGTGTGTGTGTGAGTGAGTGTTACCTGACTGGGTTGTTGTTGAGGGAGACTCTAAGAGACTCCAGGATGTTGAGTAGCTGTGTGTCTCTGGGTTCAGTCCTCAGCTCCTGAATGTAGACCAATGCAGACTTGGAGCTCTCCTTCTGGTTTTGACTCTGTACACACACACACACACACACACACACACACACACACACACAATAAAAAGTCAAGTTAATTAACATTTAGTCAGAAAGGTCACATGCAAGCCTCCAATCAGAATGGAATCGCATAGCGGAATGGAAATGCTAACTGGTCAGTTAGAATACTAACTCCTTGCAGATGCATTAAATTTGACAGATGTTAGATATGTAATGATTTAATACAGATAACCACAGTGAATCCAAAGAGGAGGTCATTGGGTTCTTTATTAATAGCAAACCACTGATAATGAGGTTTATCATCAAGAAATAACATGTTTATCATTCATTTATTTATTAAAATCTATATAAGGTCAAGGCTATCGTACATATCTGTGTGTGTGTGTGTGTATATGTGTGTATATGTGTGTGTGGGTGTTATAAATGACAGGCACTTACAGCCTTGGATGTGTGCAGGTATTGGGACACCATCTCCCTCTTGATGCCGATGTCTTTTGCTCGCAAGGGCCGCTGTTTCTCCTCATTCAGATTCATATCCACCTAGCGGACAAAGGGAGGGAGGGGGGTCGGAAAAAAATGAGACAGACAGAGAGAGAGAGAGAAAGAGGAAGAGGGGAGACGATTTTCGAAACGAGCGCTCAATATATCTTGCTGCAATCACGCCATCATCCCCGCCATAAAAACACTCAAACACTCTCAGTCACCCTGACAGAATCATCAGCCGCTGCAACAAAAACAACATTAAATCATCACACACACACACACACACACCCTCCCTCCCCCCTCCTGGTCCCTCTCTCCCCCCCTCACACAAACCATTAACTTGTCGCCACCATCTTTCCTGGAACGCATACACACATTCGTTACGAGAGCAAACACACAGTCGTTACGGGAGCAAACACACATTCGTTACGAGAGGGAAAGTGGTGAGAATTTTTAACACTCACACCAGGGATCATTAAGATTGCCATGACACAAAATAAACACTCATCATCATACAACAACTCATCATAACCTCTATCCATCTTATTAGAAGGATTAGAGGAGGTTCAAACTCGACTGTGAAATCAGACACACACACACACACACACACACACACAATTAAGCCTGTCATCTTAATCATATTCAGTGACACACAAATCAGTTGTACACACAAGTTGTAAGGCTCTCTTGGCTCATGATAATAACCACAGCAGTGGAAAACTCAATGTGTACAGTTTGGTCATAATCCTACATCCATCATGTCGATTAGCCAAATGAACACACACACACACACACACACACACACACACACACACACACACACACACACACACACAAACACACACACACACACACACACACAAGACCAAACACTTCACTGGCGGATCCACAAAATGATCCACAAAAACACTCTTCACACAATTACACACACGCAATTATTAGCTAGACAGACAGACAGACAGACAGACAGACAGACAGACAGACAGACAGACAGAGACAGGCAGGCAGGCAGGCAGGCAGGCAGGCAGGCAGGCAGGCAGGCAGGCAGGCAGACAGACAGACAGACACACACACACACACACAACCTCGAAAACCAAACACTTCAATGCCTGATTACGAAAACACTCCTTACACAATAATACACACACACCATTATTAGGTACTCTTTGTCTGTCTCTCGATTTCTCTCTCACACACCCGCGCACACACCGGGATCACCTCGAAGACCAAACACTTCACTGTCTGATCCACAAAAACATTCCACAGACAAACCATTATTAGCTATTCTCTGTCTGTCTCTCACTTTCACACACACACACACACACACACACACACACACACACACACACACACACAAACACACCACCAGCTCTTTTCAGTGTAACACAGAAACAGAATGATTTACCATCATTGACTCTCTATATCACACACACACACACACACACACGCACACACACACTCACCAGCATCTTCTCAAAGAGGTCCAGCACGTACTCATCAGAGTGTTCGTGCAGCATGGCGGCCTGGGCGGGCACCTCGTACTGGGCTGCAGTGGAGTGCCTCGGGCCCGTGGAGTGGCCTGGCTTCTCCTTCTCCTTCTTCACACGCATGCTGGTGAAGCGTTCCAGCTGCCGGGAGGTCAAAGTGCAAAGGTCAAAAATATACAAGGTACACACACACACACACACACACACACACACACGACAAGGGGCTGGGGGGGGGGGATGGAGGTGAGGTGGCAAAGAAAAGGAAAAAAATATGGAAAAACAATGGGTGAATATCCTTAGGGTGCTTCGTTGTATGGGGCGGTTTCAGCTTTAAGTTATTTCCATTTCTTTGCCCAGATCAGATGTTGGTTTACAGGCCTCTGCATCTTTGTCACCAGAGCGTTCAATGTTGGACCATAACCCATAATAAGCCAAACTGCCTTAAGAATGGAATGCTTAAAAGGCCATTTCTAATACGGGCCGGGGAACCCGTTTTCATTCAATTTCTTCTCACTTGGAAGTTAAGCATTTCTATGAATGG
>NC_137925.1:17489004-17516504 GCF_963457725.1 Sprattus sprattus
TCAGTTCTCTCCTAAATGGTGAGTGTAAGATTCAGAACTAACATGAGTCGATGTCATCATGACTCCTGGGCCATGATTAGCATTAGCCAAGCAACGCTGATGTTAACTTGCTTTAAAAGATGAAGCATGCAAAACCACCAATGACAATTAACATGTTGAAAATGAATGTATTTCTAAAGAGAAACAAATGGGTTTGACACACATAAATGTGACACTAGGAAAGCAATCACACCTCAGGTGATAACCTTGCATTAGCTGGCCTAGAGGGAGTGATAACATGGGTGTAAAGGAAGGCGGTTTCTCGTTGACCTTTGTAAGAGGCAGTATCTTGATTGGCCAAGCCGTCCTTATCAACCGCGCAAGAATGTGGTCTATCATCATGTGCCCACTGTGACAACATATTCCACATTCCCCACCCATGTCGCTCACACGGACACTGATACACACGCAGGTATTTTGGTACATGCCCTGTTTGTCCTTTGCCTGTCCACACGGGCCACATGAGGAAACTAAGTACACACTCACACACACACAGACACGTACACAGACACACAGACACACAGACACACAGACACACAGACACACAGACACACAGACACACAGACACACAGACACACAGACACACAGACACACACACACACACACACACACACACACACACACACACACACACACACACACACACACACACACACACACACACCCACCCTGCGAGTGTCAGAAAGCAATTGTTTGGCGAGCCGTTCGCTATCGAGGACAACTGACACTTTGCAGCCAGCGCTGCTGCTGCTGCTCCTCCTCCTCCTGCTCCTCCTCCTCCTCCTCCTCCTCCTCAAGGGCTGCGTTAGGCTGCCAGCTGCTGCCCCCGGGGGTTCCCTTTCCACAGTTCGGAGAACAGCCAAACAGGTTTGGGAACTGCTGGAAAGGCTAAACCGCAACCGGAGAAGCTGCTCTTTCACCTCAGTCTGAAGTGTGTTAACCAACAGAGCGCAGCCAGGTAACTGAGTACTGAGAGAGCCGCCTCACCAGCTAGCTGTACTCTCAGTCAGCCCTATGTTAGATGGCCATTAATGTTACCTTACGATGATGCATTGTCGATAAGAGGCTAATCCGTCACCGGTGTTGCAGCGCGTGAGGCTGAAGTGGAGCAGCGTGCATTAGAGGAACAGGACACTGGGAAACGTGTTGCAAGCCAAGCAGCATGAGGGTAACTGCTGCACTGGAAACTGCTGCTAGCCCTTTTTGTATTTCAAATTGTTTGTAAATTGTTATATGTTATAGAGTTATATGTAATTTTTTTGTTATATGTTATTTTTGGTATATGTTACTCTGTTATATGTATGCTGTCTACTGCATAGATGTTGGCTGCCAAGTCTTAAGAATGTCGCTGCACTGAACAATTTGGTGTATGCAACAATAAACACTTTGACTTGACTCGGTATCGGCGACTGTGGTGTGTTTCATCTCAACGGGGGAGTGACGGAGCAGAGCGTGCTGCAGGTACTCAGGAGGCCCTCGGGAGGCTCTCTGTATCGGGGGGCCATCCTGACTTGCTTTAACGCACGCTGCGCTACAGCGGTTTGAGCTAACGCTCTTGTATCCAGCACGGTCAGCAGCAGCCCATGACAAGCCTAATTGGAGAGGGCCTGCTGAGAGGAGGAACCACCTGATCGTATCCAAGCTGCCCCTGAGGAGTGCTGCCCCTGAGGAGTGATGCCCCCCTGCCCCCCCTCCTTCCATACACACACACACACATAGTTCCAAATACACTGAACAAAGTCAAATGCGTTTACCTCACACACACAACAGTCAGGAAATAAACAAAGCATTTGTTATGTTTTTTCCCCAGCCTGTTGATGATGAGATAACATACACATTGTACTGAGAGATCCCTAGAGACACTGACACTGATGGAGTTCACAGAAGGCTCCGACCCGAAGATACACACATAGTTCTCACAAGCATACACACATACACACGTCTACTGGACACTCTTAGAGAAGGACAGCCTAAGCAAGAAAAGAAACTGCCAACCACACACACATATCACAGAGGAAACAGCAGATGCCTGCGTATCTGTGTGTGCGAGAGAGTAAGTGAGTGTGTGTGTGTGTGTGTTTTAAACTAGGAATGGGATCCCAGTGCAGAGTTAAAAACAGGTCTGTGCAAGGAGAATCACAACACTGCGGCACGTGTGCGTGCATGCATGTAGGTGTGTGTGTGTGTGTGTGTGTGTGTATAGTCCCTGTCAGTAGAATCCTACAGCCACGTCAACTTTAATTAGGCACATGAGAGTTGTACAGCATTCCAGTTCCTTTTCAATATAGACTATAATGAACCCTGTGCTTATTAAGCATGGTCAAAATACCAAAAGCACACACACACACACACACACACACACACACACACGGTCAGATACACACTCCTTGTCTCTGGTGAAAATAATTAGGCCTAACTTGTGGCTCGAGGCGATGGTGACATCTCTGTCTTGTCAAAGTGACGTGTGAGCTCTGCAGATGCACAGTGGGATTCCCACAGAGGGCCTATTATGCTGTTCCCATTTTTCCCAGTTTAGAGTGTTATAAAGCTTTTCCTGCATCACGTAAAAGGAAAAGGAACGTTCCAAAGCCCAAAGTACACACCAGGGGGAGTTACTCTCTCACAGACATGGAATTGGAATTCCAGCCCTTTTCCATTTTTTCAAGATGACGCAATCACATAACACAATCCTTATTGCCCACCTAGCTGACCAATCAGACCACACTGCGCTCGTTGTCAATGGGGGGTGGGGGGGGGGGGGTCTAAAGATGGAGAAGTTCTAACAGAATGTTTCAGAGGGTGAATAGAGTATGTATATGAGAAAAATAATGTGCATTTGGAATATTGAAGCAGATAAATCTGTTATAGATAGTGTTCCCCGCCCCCAGTGTAATAGGTCCTCTTTAATGTGTGACAGACCTGTACCCCGGCTACTGCTACGTGTGTAAAAACACTTTCCCCTGAGACCGTTTAGATCCAATCCTATCTTCTGAATCTACACACAGACAAAGGCCCTTTGACTTTCTGTGGACTGAAATAGTTCTGATCTTTTTAGCACGCCCAACCGTGTTGTCTTACAGGTCCACCTTCCTTCAGACACGCACCCGCACACACACTTCAACAACATAATCACATGGCCATTCTTTACAAAAGGCCAGGTTAGATTCAAAAACAAGATGCGGTAGGGTCAGGACTTTTTACTTAACTGGGTGTTAATCTTATGTGAGAATTCATGTGCTTAAGGTGTGTGTGTGTGTGTTTCTGTACAACTGCCTTTAAGCTGGCATGTTATAAAAAGGACCTGTAAACGTAATGTCAAAGTGCAATGCATTAAAGCAACAATGTAATCCCAGCCAGTTGAATCATCTGAAATAAAACATTGCTTCCTCTTCCTGACAAATGGAATTTTCCAGCAATAAATTCTTTGGTTATGCAAAGTCCTTGAGTGTTACCCCTCCACGGAGTAGCAGTTTCACCAAGCCCAGGCTCAGCCAGCCTCAAGTGTGTGTGTGTGTGTGTGTGTGTGTGTGTGTGTGTGTGTGTGTGTGTGTGTGTGTGTGTGTGTGTGTGTGTGTGTGAGAGAGACAGAGAGAAGCGTGTGTGAGACAGAGAGAAGGGTGTGTGGGGGTGTACCTGACCACCTGCATCAGTATGTCAGGGCATTCAATAACACTCTCCTCTGTGTACTCCCAGCTCTCCTGGCCATGGCTAACTGTGGTTCAGTGAGAGCTTGTGTCTGTTGAGTGTGTGTGTGTGTGTGTGTGTGTGTGTGTGGCTAGCTTCACACAGGTGAAGGAGATGAGGGACCTCGTTACACACAGCCAGCTGCTTATTAGTGACCTCAGCCCTCTCTGTGCCCAAACACATCAAAGCACCCCAAGCTAAGCCCTCTTTAAAAAAACACACACACACACACACACACACACACAACTGTGCGTGCACGATCAATTACATCTGTGGCTATCAGCACATTTCCATCTCGGGGCTCCGATAGCATGTCATGTCATTAGAGCCCCTGTAGCATTAGAGCGCGAGGGGGGTCAGAGCAGACTAATGTGGCCATGTGCGCTGCTCGTTCATTGGGGCGGCTGCTGCATAAGCAATTACACGGTGAGATAATGGGCTTTAATGGCCGGTAAAGAGACATGGAGACGGCCGTCTGAGGCATTTCAGGTTGAGGTTATGTGTTTTGACCATGGACTTTCAGCTTTAGAGTATTTCAAGGCTATGTAAGGTAAAGATGTGAAGTGAGTCTGTGTGTGTGTGCGTGTGTGTGTGTGTGTGTGTGTGTTCTGAGTGGTGGGATAGGAGGGTTGTAAGAGAATGGTTGTTTAATGTGGATGAGTGACGTCATGTGAAAACTGGTGCTGCTGTTGCCAAAAATAGGCAGGCTCACTTTTCACTCCGTCTGTGTGCGTAAGTGTATGTGTGCGCGCTTGTCATCCACACTGTTGATATTTCTCGGTTGCCATGGAGTCCGTCTCGGTCGGGTGGCGGACAGTGATGTCGTCAGCGTGCTCAGAACTGTGAGGACACACCCGCTTGAGTGGCAGCCCACTTCCTGCCAGGGGCTGCAACAGGAAGTCGGTGACAAGGAGGCCTGACTCACTAATCACACACACACACACACACACACACACACACACACAACTTGTCTCTCACCAACACCCACACCCTCGCTCTTACTCACACTTAAAAAAGTGGTTTAGAGAGCCAAGGATGACCATAATGGCAGAATACAACTCTCGGCACAATAATGAGGAATGTTTGAAGAGTTCAGAGTTATGGTCTCACAGCAAAAGCGTTCAAACGAGCGTCACCCAGAAGAGAGACTCGGGGTTCAGAGAGTTAAACCGAGAGGACTAGGAAGAAAGGAGGAAAGAAGAAAGCTGACAATCAGATTGACAGCACTACCACACAGGATGCAACCTAAGAATTGAACCTTTACATAGTTTGTGTGTGTGTGTGTGTGTGTGTGTGTGTGCTCATCATCTATACATGTCATGTGAGCACAGGCTGTGTTAACAGGAAGTCCTTTAAGCCAAATGAGTTGGTTTCTGCAACCTCCCCAAACCCTTCTTTCTCTTCCTCTGTTGTAACCACGCGAGTTAGAGATGCCTCACTGCATGTGGAGGGGGCAGCTCTTCTGCATGACTGCTCTCATCCCTGGAAGGATGCCCCTTCACAATAAACACACAGACACAGACACACACATACACACACAGACAGACAGACACACACACACACACACATACACACACACACACACACAGAAACACTCGTGTGTGTCTGCACGTGCACACACACACTCTCACAAACAAACACACACACACACACACACACACACACACACACACACACACACACACACATAGCCCTACATTGTTTTAGGCGACCTGTCCTCGTTAACTGGGAGATAAGAGGAAGCCCTGGTACGTAAAATAAACAAATGACTTCTCATCACCATGGAAGCAGGCCAGTGCATCAGGCTTTGGCTATTATTATTGAGGATTAATTAGGTTTCCCCGACAACTGGTGCCGCGGCGACGACGACAATAGGCCGGCGCATTCCATAGCAACAGGGCCGCCACCAGTGCACCTTCAATTCCAGAGCATCTCAGACAATGAGAGGCTGGCCAGGCCAATGGGGTGGCCCACCCACAGGGACACTGGATGAATTGAATAACTCCACATAAAAGAATGGCACAACTATTGCTTCACATCCACGTACAACCAATTTGGACATTCTACTCCGTATAAGAATCCTGCATTGGTGCCTTTGGTATGACATCTGCTGCCATTTACCAGTGGGCAGATAGATAGCCCTGTCACCACCAGTTCAGACAAAACTGTCAGAGACGGCTTTTTTTTTTTTTTCCATGGGCTCCGACAGGCCTGAAAAAGACAGGTCTAACAAAAAGAGGTGGGCCGCTGGTTTCACTCCTGTTGAGAGCTAATGGAGATTTTCCGGTTAATGCTTCCCAACTGTGCCGCCTCCTGCTAACAGACGTGACCGTTAGCAGCACCGCTGTGAGATGAACCTTATTAGAGCCAAAAGATGCAAGTTACCGCACTCTCACGCTCTTAACGCTTCTTACTTTCTGTCTGTCGTTTTCTGAGGTTTCTTTTCTTACTCTTTGGTTATCTCTACCCCCCCCCCCCCCCCCATTCCCCTCCAACATGCAGAATTGCAGCAGTCTTGCTGTAGACAGTGCAAATGCCACGTTAGCTCCAGGTCAATATTCCACCACCGCCTCCACCCTACCATCATAGCTGAGATCCACAGCTCCACACACCACTCCACCTGCATCAGACAGGAGTAAGCCACTGATGGCAGGGAGGCACCACCTGCATTAAGGCCAGGTCAGCACAGAGGAAGACACTCAAGGCCCTCTCAAGGCCCCCCACTTCTAGCACAGCATTAAGGATGGATGGATGATGAACTGAGAAAGAGCTGATGAGAGTGTTTAGGGTAAAGTGGAGCCCTGGCGCTGCCACTCAGGCCTCTAAGAGGAAGAGGAAGTGGAGTCAGGGGCCCCCGCCGGGCATAGCAAACCCAAGCAGCTAACGATTCCATAATGACTGGCGATGGAGGTCCATGATAGGGGCTTGTGTGTTTGTGTAGTGTGTGTGTGTGTGTGTGTGTGTGTGAGAGAGAATGTGGGAGCATTTATAGGCAACATGGGAGAGAGAGAGAGAAAACAAAAGAACCACTACAGTTGACCCTGGAAATCCCCCCACCCACCACACCCCCAACAGCCCATCTCAACATGCAGCCATAATCTGCCACCCACCGCAACACACAACAACAAGGGGGCCCTCTGTATAAGCATGTCAGTCTGTGTGTGTGTGTGTGTGTGTGTGTGTTCCCCTTCTTCCATGGACACACTCTCTGACTCTCTGTAAAGTCAAGGGCTAGTGACAGTTAGGATGTGTTTGAATGGATTTAGCATTCTGTCTGAGCTCTGGCAGCAGAGCAGGACTTGAGAGGACTTCTAAATTGTATTCCCCTCCAAACAAACACACTCACATAGCAAGTGGTCTTGCTATTAACATAATTAACCAGTTCTGCATTCTTAACAGCAGTTGCAACGGGTGCATTAGATGTTAAATTTACCATTTTATGCGGGGCCTGACGGCGTCATGCACACACTAATGGCGAAACCAGAGAACATAACTTACAAACGACCAGACTTAAGGGTGACCATCTCTCAGTTCTGTCTGTTCTCTCTCTCACACACACACACACACACACACACACACACACACACACACACCTATATACAGACACGCTTGAGGTTTCAGTACAAAGCTCTCTCGAGAGTAGAGAGCTTTGTAATAAGCACAAAATGATAATAAGCACGTGACAGAAGGACCCCAATGACAAAATCAGCCACTAATAATTACATAAGCGTGAACTGTCAATCACTGTCTGTTATATCAGGATTAAAGACACAGGATGTAGTTTTTATTGACAGTTATTAGTAGAAATGGAATATAGTAATCATAATTAGGTATTAACTGAAACGTTAGGTTTTCATTAGCTTTGAATGAGGCCTTTGTATCTACATAGGCAGAGGTTCCCTTCCATGAAGTCCGCCAGGTTGCAAAGCGAACAATACAAAATACAGGTTCACAATAGGGCCATTTGCATTGTTTTGGCATTGACGGCCACTGCAAACCACCTACTTATACACGCTTCTAAAGGGAAGGGTATATAGCTGGTTGCAATTCAGCAAGCTTACCACTAGATGTCACTAAAAATGACACACTGCACCTTTAAGCTTCACAGAAGCAAAACCTAACAAGGATCTTGAAAAAACATTTAGTTTTTTTCCCCCTGACAAAAACTATGCTATTTAAATTCAGCCTTCACGTCTGCATATGGATTATGCTTCACAAAAGTTATTTCTTTTCGTAACAAAAAATAGTATTTTTTTTATCTTATTTAGTGTAGTCTAGAAAAGAACCCTAGCCACAGCAGGCCTCTAGCATAGAAAGAGGGCGGTCTGCTGTAATGCAGCCCCTTACTGTGGATGTCAGTGACTGACTGTTTTACAGTTTGCCCGGGGAATTACCACACGCACAATCATGTCTCTGGAAACTGCTGAGAGTCTAACTGCCTCTCTCAGTTAGTGTGTGTGTGTGTGTGTGTGTGTGTGTGTGTGTGTGTGTGTGTGTGTGGTGTAGCAGGAAGTCCCAAACTTTTTGGCTATGATGTAGTCAAAGACTTCACAAGTTTCACAAGTCAACACCCTGTGCACACATCAGCAAAACACACTGAGCACTAATGCCATGGAATGATCAGTAATGGAATCTACAAACCATACAGGCTGCATTCACATTAAATGTTCACATATATAGGCCTACATACACACATACATAAAAAACACACACACACACACACACACACACACACACACACACACACGGGGGACTAACCAATAGTGTAATCTAATCTAATCTATAATAGCACATTTAGTTTAGAAGATATCATTTATTTCCCCCAACCTCAATTTCTCCAAAAGCCAAACTCAAAAGGTAGAGAAATCCCCCTAATGCGTGCGCACACACACACACACACACACACACACACACACACCAACACACACAAAACTGGCCAGCTTCATATTGTCTGGCTTGGATTAATGATTGGGCCGGTCATGGTTCAGCAGCCCCCAGTGCTTTGACAAAGAGCCCGACTTGGTTTTGTTTCTGCAAAGCAGTTCATTTGAATCATCTCATTTCATTTCATCCAGTCCCATAAAGGTCTCTCACACTCTCTCTGTAGGTCACAATAATATTTCTTGCCCGGAGGAGTGTGCATTTGCTTACATTTGTTATGTGTGTGTGTGTGTGTGTGTGTGTGTGTGTGTGTGCGTGCGCAGGCTGCGTGCGAGAGAGGAAGGGTGGTCAATGGCAGAGTGAACTGCAGATATTCCCTTTCTTTAGTTCTCCCAGGGTCCTGCTCATCAGCTCTTAGTAGGCCCAAAGGTCACGCACTACCCCATTAATCAATGCTGATTCACAGGCAGCTGAAGACAGACAAACACACACACAATAATGTACACACAAAGACTTGCTGCTAAACACACACACACACACACACACACACACACACAGATACAACACCCCAGTCAGTTTAGTCTTTCTCCCAATTTTTCAGAGAAACTTTACTCAACACCCCCACCCAACACCTTTTAATTCACACCATTCCTCCACCCACCTCTCCCTCTCTCCTCCCTCCTTCCCTCCCTCCCTCCTGTAGTGATGAGCAAAGTGATAGTTCCACCATCCAGGTGGTGTATGATGGGCTAATGTGGGGGAGGGGGGGGAGGTAACCCTCTGCTCAACAGATGCCCAGTCTCCTCAGCTGGAGTCGACAGGTGAGAAGACTCCTCCATCTGGCCAGTGACATCCACACATAAACACAAACACGCTCCGGTGCAGCAGGTCCAACCACGTCTCGTTCATCTGTTGTTCAATAGTGCTAAGAGTATGCATCCAAGCAGAGTCAATGAGGACGGGCTGAGTCAGAGTGAAAGACAGTTAGATAAAGAGAGAGAGAGAGACTGAGGTTGATTGTGATTGAAAAACCAGTGAGTGTGTGGGAGAAGATGGACAAGGGGGGGAGAAAAGGCGTGAGTGGAGGGGAGACTGCACTGGTGTGAGGGGGGATGGAGGGGAGAGACTGCATTGGTGTGAGGGGAGAGAATGCATTGGTGTGAGGGGAGAGACTGCATTGGTGTGAGGGGAGAGACTGCACTGGTGTGAGGGGAGAGACTGCACTGGTGTGAGGGGAGAGACTGCACTGGTGTGAGGGGAGAGACTGCACTGGTGTGAGGGGAGAGACTGCACTGGTGTGAGGGGAGAGACTGCACTGGTGTGAGGGGAGAGACTGCACTGGTGTGAGGGGAGAGACTGCACTGGTGTGAGGGGGGATGGAGTGGGGAGACTGCGCTGGTGTGAGGGGAGAGACTGCACTGGTGTGAGGGGGATGGAGTGGGGAGACTGCGCTGGTGTGAGGGGAGAGACTGCACTGGTGTGAGGGGGGATGGAGTGGGGAGACTGCACTGGTGTGAGGGGAGAGACTGCACTGGTGTGAGGGGGGATGGAGTGGGGAGACTGCGCTGGTGTGGGGGGGGGGGGGTGGAGGTCATGACAGGAGCAAGCGCAGCAGTCACCCGGAATAGAATAGCACGCTTAGACCAATTAATGACAGATTGAAGGGATAAGTCCAGTTTCCTAAACACAGCGCCAAGCTTGTCCCACAACAGCTACTACACCAAAGGGCTGAACAAACACACACACACACACACACACACACACACACACATTTCACAGAAGCCTGTTTCTCACACTCATGTGCCACACAAAGTAGCAGCAAGGTGCTAGCTGACCTTAGTTGGTTAAATGTAGTGGAAGGGGGAGACCTACTGGTATAGTGTCTGTGTGTCTGTGTGTGTGTGTGTGTTATACTATGCTGTTGTTGTATGGGATTATTGTGGGATTAATTAGTCAGTCATGCAGTTTGACTCTCACATTCTCCTAGTACTTGATTAGGGCTAATCTAAAGTTCCCCTTGCGCAAAGCCAGTAAACAGCACCAAAGTGTGTGTGTGTGTGTGTGTGTGTGTGTGTGTGTGTGTGTGTGTGTGTGTGTGTGTGTGTGTGTGTGTGTGTAGCTGAGAGAAAAGGAGAGAATGCTATCTAGCTTCACCTGTGTGTCTGTTAATGAGACCTCATTGCATTTGGGAAACGTTAATTACTTCTGTCAATCCCAAACACTTACTGTTGTCCAGACTGTAAAAGTCATAAGGATTGTGAGAGGCTTTTCATCTGTGTGTGTGTGTGTGTTTGTTTAAGGGGTGCTTGGTTAAATGTCTTCCTATCTATCAAAGGCTGTGCAAGGTGTGTTTGTGTTTGCACGCATGTGCATGGGGTGTGTGGGTGTGTGTATGTGTGTGTATGTGTGTGTGTGCGTGTGTGTGCATGTGCACGTGGTGTGTATACACGTGTATGTGTGTGTGTGTGTGTGTGTCTGTGTCGCTAGTACACAGTTTAGACTGCAGAGTAATCTAATCCCCTGAGTCATCAGACTATGCAGCAGATGTACACTGTCTTAGAGACGGAGGACAAGCAGACAGGGGCGGAGGGGGTGGAGAGAGCCACACACAGAAAGAGAGCTGTCTAATTCTCTCTCACACACACACACACACACACACACACAAACACAAACACACACATTCCTGTCTCCATACATAGAAACACACTCAAAAGCAAAGAGAACAGTGCATTGCTGCCTAATACACAAGCAGTACAAACACAAAAACTCCCAATCCCATCCAAGACGTCCCATCTGTAAGAGG
The DNA here is from genome assembly GCF_963457725.1 of Sprattus sprattus. NCBI lineage: Eukaryota > Metazoa > Chordata > Actinopteri > Clupeiformes > Clupeidae > Sprattus > Sprattus sprattus. The sequence continues at coordinate 17,500,412 of NC_137925.1, forward strand.
CACTATGTGCATATCAACATCTCCTTACCACCATGTACTCACACACATGCATACGGAAGGACGGACGGACGGACAGACAGACAGACAGACAGACAGACAGACAGACAGACAGACAGACACACACGTACACAGGGTCTGGGTTCTCCAGGTGTAGTGCAGTGATTTAAGTGGTGGATGGGAAGACAGTGGGGCAGTGTGGTTGCGCACGTGGCCTGGGGCAGGAAGTCAAGATGCTCTACGGCTTCTGCTGCTGCAGCTGCGCAACAGGAAACAAAGCAACCAGGCCGGATGGTGAAAACATCAGGAACAAGGCAGAAATTACAGCCTAGGAAACAGTAGTTTTGGGTATGAGAGAAAGAAAGAGTATGTGTGTGTGTGTGTGTGTGTGTCTTACATTTTGTGGTCCTTAATCAACAGTGAGTGTGATTGCATGCTAATTTTACTTCCTCCCTAACACACACAGACCCCATACGCACACACACACAGGAGCTCAGACGTTGTGTGCTAGTTATCTGGTCAGGTAGAACAGGGTAATCCCATCCACACAGACAGCATCATCTACTGACTCAGGCCCTCCCTCAATCGCCCTCTCTGGGTCAGCGTCCTTTGCCAGGTGATCCCCGTCAACCCCAGACCATATCAAAACAAACACACTCTCTCTCTCTCACACACACACACACACACACACACACACAGTAGCCTAAGCTACAGGATAAACAAATGCACTGAGGAAACCACACTCGCACAGTGACACCTGCACAATCACACACACCAGTCTCTCTACCCCAAATAGTGCAGCTTTGCCAGGGAGACGCAGACAGACAGACAGGCAGTCAGGCTAGGGCTATCGCGCTCTGAGGACCAGGAGTAGCTGTTAGCATTTCTCCTCCCGGTGGAGAGCATTCTCCCCTTATCTTCTGACAGTCCCATCTGTCCTCCCCAACAGACTGGATCCCATCACTATCAAGCCTGAAGGGGAAGTGTGTGTGGGGAGATCAGTGATAGCCTTATGCCTGTCAGATGAAACACGTGCCCAGTTTGGGTGTGGTCTGTCGCTTTCCCACATCTGTGTATTAACTCTCACCAGCGCAGGAGGAACTGAGCCGTCCTGATTCTACCTGCACGCCTTCCAGCGAGTGTCAGCGGCCAGAGAGAACAAGATGGATCACGGTGGGGTGACTCACCGTGGGAGAGTGTGTGTGAGATAAGCAGAGGGTAACCTGACCAGAGAGGCCCACATGTGAGACACTCAACAAAGGCACTCAACTCGTGTTAAATCATGCTGTCGGGCCGATGCTAAAAGTCGTGGGGTCAGGCACAGGATGGTACCGACCAGAGAGTCTTTCAGAGTGTGTTTGTTCCTCACATGTTCAGTCACACGTACCCACATGTTACAATCCAATCACTCTCACACAGTCACACTTAACTTAATAACACACACACACACACACACACACACACGGTATGTTTAGCTGAGGATCTCAAGACATTAAGTGTGGACAGAGAGGGACTGCAAAGAGTGAAGCAGGGGGCTCAGGATGAACTGGTTTCTGAAAAGCACCAGTCTCCTCTTTCTCTGTGTTTATACAGGGCTCCATTACTCATAGACTCACACACACCAGAATGAGGGAGGGTTCCTAGTTTTGGAGAGTTTTTAAAGGCATAAAATGTAAACAATGAGCTGGTGTGAACTGTGAGCAAAGCGGAAGGGATAGTAGAGAGAGAGAGAGAGAGAATCACTGGCAGAGAGTGATAGAGGGAGAGCAAGAAAGAAAGAGAAGTGAGAAGTGTTATTTTCAGTTTTCCTGTTCACAAGTTCCGGCCACGGAGCGGGCCCATTCTTTTCCCTATTAATCGCAAACACACAGGCATGAATGATGAATAGTTACTCAGTGACAGACACACACACACACACACACACACACACACACACACACACACAAATGTGGGAGGGAGAACACATAACTGATTCAAAACAATGCATCAGCCCAGCAAAAACCTCCTTGACTGCCCCCTTCTCTCTCTCAATAACAGTGTGAGGAGTGAGTGGTTTCTTCCAACGTGTCTTTTTCTGTTGGGGGTGTGGTGCACCCCTGCTACCTAGTACCAGTAGATGAAATGACATGAGAAGAGACGGTTCCTCTTCATGCATACTGAGCACAAGAATAGACAGTATCGAACACACATCTAGAAACAACAACAACCACAACAACAAATATCACTAACTATGCAAAACCACCACACCACACCAACAGGCAAGGCCAGTAAAACTGCTATGCAAAAAGGAAAGAAAGGAATGAGGAAAAAAATGAATATATATTGTAAACATACTGCCGTGAGCAATGCTTTATTTACTTTAGCATCGTCAGTTGGTGCCATGTAGGAAAGGTTTTCTGATGATGCTCTATTAGCAAAACTTCAGGCCCTTCGTTCAGGAGGCTGAATAAGTTGCTTGCTTAGAGTGCACATTTTTACAGAAAACTGTTATCACAAAAAAACACTATCAGCTGGTGAGTCGCAGAGAAGGCTACAGGAGGCTTGAGCCATCAGCATGACTGGGCAGCATTCTCGCACTTACGCAAAGACTGGCCTCTGGCTTACCGTGGGACGCAGTCAGATGGAGAATGGGTGTGTGTGTGTGTGTGTGTGTGTGTGTGTGTGTCCAAGGGTCTGTATTCCTGACTGTGTGAGTGTGTCCAAGGGTCTGTATGCCTGAGTGAGTGTGCGTGAGTGTGCGTGTGTGTGTGTGTGTGCGTGTGTGTGTGTGTATGCGTGTGTGCGTGGGGTTGTAACAAATTGCATATTCTGTAAAGACAACAGTGCCCTGATAGTTTCTTCCTACACACACAAAGACCGAATGGTTCAGGGTCTGAGAATTTCTGGCCATGCTGAGGAGAAACATGAGAAAGCCTCATAAATAGTCAACAGAAAGAGATGACTGAGGATGAAGGCTCCCAGAACTCTGTGTTCTCTCAACGTCTACCACCTCCACTCTAAGGCTGTATTCACCATGGCCTCCCTCACCAACTGGCCAAAACATTACATTCAGTTTGCTTAACAACTGTGATTCCCTCTCACCCAGGGAAACTACCATCTAGGCTAGAGCAGGAGCAGTTAGACAACTTGGCAATGGCAGGTGCTGCTTACTAATACTGAAAGTTAGCAATTGAAATGCTAGTTTCTTTCATGTCATACGAGAATACACCATGAACAAACATCATCACAACTAGGATAAAAGGGGTCTTAATTGCTTTCCAGAAAAAGGCCGACCGAAGAAACACCCATCTGTGGCCCACCCAGGAGAATTTAAGATTTAACTCAATAATATTGCCTTATATAAATGCTTGCCATGAATGAGTGCGCACACACGCACACACACAAACAAATTCAGTTTGCAAGAAATTACTCCTTATCGCCTGGTAGGATATTGCTGCTGAAGAAGGTGAGGCCTGTCTGCCTTTAGTTATTTTTAAGAATTCTACACACACACTTTTAAAATCCCCCCAGGCATGTACACTAATCTCCATAGGGTAGTAAAAAACTAGCCCTTCCCATGTATTTACGCCCAGGCATGTACCCGACACACACACACACACACACACACACACACACACACACACACACACACACACACACACTTAATGGCCAAGTATACTCAAGCAGGACCCAATAACACAGCAGACGGAGGGAAGCCAAAACAACTTCAGACACGAGTGCATGTCTGCGCATTTGTTTCACCTCTCTGAACTCATCAGACTGTTGTTCTTCAGACAGGTGTTTACTACCACACCTACAAGCACTCAGTACAAGTACTCAACTCACATACGGAGTCTCATGGTGCTTATTTCACTTTTCAACTCTGCTTCAAAAATCCATCAGTCAACCCATTATAAAAAGCAGCTGTGTCGCTTGAACTGGTCACGCGGGGAATAGAGAGTGGTCCAGAAATGACACATAATTTTGCATGACCTCCTTTAGTTTAACTAACATCTGCTTCACCTGGTTGACTTTGGAGAGTGGGTAGCAGGTGGGAGGCAGCAGTGCATGATGGCCAATGTAGTTTTTGCTCTCCCTCGCTGGTTCAGCTGAGCAGATGATTTGCATGGAGCGGCAACAGAACCCCCATGGCGCCTGATTTTGCGGCGCCTGACTTTGCAGCGCTGACTCCAGACATCTGTCGGCTGAGTGGGTCCCTGAGCAGGCAATAGGCAAACAAGACTGCAGTCCAGCATAGGTGCTTACAGGGTCCAGCGGATCTGCGCTAGCCTCGTTAGTGGTACAGGACGGCAATAAGGCTGACACTGAGGAAAAAGTCAGAGTTGTTTTTCGAATCCACTGAGCCTTGAGGCCACATTTCATATGGTACAGAGAGCAAGGTATTATGTACATGCAAGTAGCTGTGTGAGATCAGAAAAGGTATGTTCACGATGCCCCCATCTGCATTGCTCCAATACACAGGCATCAAGTACAACCTAAGGCTGTGTGTTGGGGTGTTCTTATGTTTTTATGTTCCGAAGTTGAGTTGCATCACTTTGGATTTCAAAGCTTTGTTTCCCATGGAGAACGTCATGTCATGTCAAAACTGAACATACATGATGACATGAACCCCGTACTTACATTCAGCTCAAGGCATAGCCTAAGTGGGACTGACACTTCATATTATCACATCAACAGCAACACATTTCATGGCACGTCATCTCAAAAGACAACGCTGTAAGGAGAACATATGCAATGTACACAAATATAATGGTTTGGGAAATCAATCCAGACAGGCATTTGTCAGTTTGCCAGTCAGGTTGTGCTTTCCCTAGTGTACTGTTGTAAAAGTTTCATTCAGACACTATCAGACTGTGGGGCCTCTTGTGACTGCTGGTCCAAATGATGAATACCGATCACACTCTCTCTCTCTCTCTCATGCAGCCTCTTCAATTCAGCAACCATTGGCTTAAACCATTATCAGCAGAAGGTGCAGAGAGATGACATCACCACAAGTCAATGACAGTGAGCCTGGACTGATAAGCATCCAGTGACCCAACTCGACACTTATAGAATGTGGGCCTCTCCTCACAGCATTGCCTACAGGAGAGCTTTCTTCATGATAGCCAGAGCGGTAACAAGCTTGTGTGAGTATGGCCGATGCAGCGAGTACTACAAAGTCAAACTTTGGGATTAGGCAGTACAGAGTCTTAGTTCACTATGTGTATCCTCACTACAGTTAGCATGAAGGCAGAATTCACATGAAGTCGTTTCCTAGGGAGTGGTGAGCCAGGTGGTGTGTCAGAGGGCAAACTTTCCTTAAATGGTAAGGGGGTGTCATGTCTTGGCTTCCAAACACTGACTCATAACACTACATAGCCTTTGACCCAGAACCAATGTAACACACACTTACTGCGGAGTGTGATGAGCCATATGTGTGAAAATGTACTTACACAGAGAGCAGCACGAGAGCATGTGTGCTGAATGAAGCGTTTGGTTTTATGGGTGCGCCTCATGATGTGTCAAGTGTCATTCTTTATGTGTGTATATATGGGTGTGGGTGTGTGTGTGTGTGTGTGTGTGTGTGTGTGTGTGTGTGTGTGTGTGTGTGTGAGAGAGAGAGAAAACATGTGCCTTTCATAGGAAACACACACTGTAAAACACAACATACTGGGGGGGGGGGATGCTGAGCTGGAACCCAGGGGGCGAGGACATTTTCCTTGGACCCAGGAGCAGGACAAACAGGCTGGCTGCAGCGTTGCCCATCCCCAGATGAATGCCCCTTTCTCACTCCCGGCTGACTGACATGCCTCTGGATCTCTTGCTCCCATCCCTCACAATGCAATGGCCTGATTTAAGGGTCAACTCTCTAAGGGATGTTTGACTGACTCCTAGCCCTGTGTAGGATTAAATAAGGAAAGAAGCAGCTTTGCTAATGTGCCAGCAAGATGTCAAATCTTAAACTGGCAGGTCTAAACCCCAGCCTTTTTTAAGCAATGCAGTCCAGTCAGACGTATTACAAATGGGCTATATAAAGACTTCAGAAAAGACAAGGTTGCTATGAGCTAGACACCAACATTCCAGGTTTTCAAAAGGTACTGTCTGCACATCGAGGCACAAAAAAATAGCACATTCTCTCGGTTTCAAGTCATAACACAAACTCAAACGTCCTCAAGTCCACAGGCCAAAGTCCGAGAACAGATGAAGTCACTGATCCTATGTGTAATCATAAGTGAATAGGCATGTAACCTCTGCCTCCAACTCTGAACACTCTTTGAAGTAAGGGGAGAGCTAAATTGAGCTCATTTCCACACCTCCTCTGTGCTGTTGTTTTGAATGTCTGCAGCCTCTGAAGCTGTTGAGCATGGCTTTGATATGCATTCTAATGGCTTAGTTTATACCAACATGCTAACTACACCTACAACAGCTTTTAAACTTTGTTTTGGTGTTTCATCTGGGAAAGGTTCAAATTGGGGGAATACAGAGAGATTGCAAGTTAAAAGAGCCAAAAACACAACTTGTGACCTCTTGGGAACATGGCTTCTCCGCCTCAGGGTGAAATACTTTGAAGAGTCTGGGTAATGACTGGTTAAGTCTCAAATAAGGTTCAGGACATCTGTTTAACAAGGCAAGAGGGCCACAGAGCATGTGTCCATTGTCCTCTTAATTTATTTGGAATCCATGGTTACCTTTTATGAGTGTATATCAGTTTCCCTACTGCTAAGGAGTCGTGGGATTGTATGACAAGCAAACCTCCCTCATCCACAGTGGCCGGTTGCCTCGTGAAAGGTATCGGCTACAAGGTGTCATTATTTAACGCAAACCAGTACCAGTTCCAATTCAGATGCACCCGTATATCCGTTTAGGTGTGTGACAACAAAAGCTCTCTCTCTCTCTCTCATACAGAGGCGAAGTCCCAAATTCATTCTCAAATTAATTCTCACTAGTAGCCATGTGAGTAAACAATACGTACGGTAACATGATACAAATCATTAAGAAAAGTGGCATTCAAAGGCAGAATCTACCGTACTGAATTGTTATGATAACCCACCAATTAAACGTTGAAATCTCAATATTAGAATACGTATTTTACAGAATAGTCACTTTGCAACGTTGACTAAACGTTTTTTACTGCGTACCATTAGGCTACTGAGTTTTAATCAACCTGTGGCGCCCTCAAATCAAATAATGTTCTTCAGTTCGCTGTCTGTTCTACCAAGGAGTCTTACAACTTTAAGAGAGGGTCGAACTTATTTCACACTGAGTTCTGTATACATCCGTGTTGCACGCAGTAGAATACATCCTCATTTGATTGCTAACCACGCACCGATAGGAACAACACTGTCCAGAACACACAATCCCTAACTCACAAGTCACCGATTACGGTTTAAATAAAGACACAAGTTTGTTTTTGTATTGTTTTTTAAGATCTAAAGTTAAGTTACACCTTGGCGGAGAGCACTACATGCTGATATGTTAAGCCTTCGTTTTGAAGTGTGGAGCAAACTTCCCTTGATAACTAAAGTAGCTGTCGGGCTAACTTGACTACTTCGATAGCGAAAAGCTAGCTTTGACTAACTTGGGTTGATAGCTTGAGCTGTGTCAAATTCATTTCGGTCAAGCTAAGTTAGCTGGCTAGGAGTTGCCTCTGAAGTTCAGGATATTTGAGACAAAAGGAAACCAATAAAATACATATAAATGACACTAAGTTTACTTACAAACTTCTTCTTGCCATCTCCATCCTCATAATTTTTCTTGGGCTTTTTCTCTTTTCCTCCTTTAGAAACCGGGGCTGAAGCACCATTCCCCGAATGTGGATCCATGGCTAGTGTGTTCTTAGGAAAATCAAAATTTAAAAGACCCGGACTATTCAAACAGTGAGTGTCTCCTTATAACTATACATAGACCGCCGTGATTAAGTAAAAACAACTTTCCCCAAACGCTTCAAACTGTATCGTCTCGTCTCTGAATTTCAACCAGGACCCCAAAAGTTTGTTGATTGATTTCTGAGAACCCCCTTCTCTGTTTCTGCCTAGGGCTAAAAAAGGAGGGAAATTTAAATATGAACCCCTCAAATAGACAGACGTCGCTCTTATTTAAACTTTTAAGTAATCCTTCTTCGTTGCTGTTGAATAAAGAACATTGATATATCGAAGCACTGTAGCTATTCAAGCATCAAGAAGCTAGTTGTGTTATTATATCTTCCTGGTAATCCTCCCAAGTTTGAGAGCCTCTGCCTCGTTCAGCTTAGTTGTGCTGCCAACTGTGTCACGCTAGGACCCAGTTAAAAAAAACGTTATCCGTCTTGTGGAACTTCACACTATCCATCAAATTTGTCACTTTATTCGTCCGTTTTTCATTATTCTTTCGTTGACGTTCATGGTTATTGCTTTTTAAAGGCATTCCCCATTTTGCCAGAGTTTAACGAGCGACAGCCCTACTCCACACACAAAGCAAATCTCCTCTTCCTGTCTGTTGGGCAGGTTAGAGCTAGTTGCGAGGCAGGGACCATGCGCATTAGCGCCGACCTCACCTGGCTGCTGGTGGTGAGGGCTAAACCGTACATTTTCAAATTGATCAGAAAATTATTTATTAGAAAGTGCCAGATCTTCAAAAAGGAATGTTTTGGTAATTGTAGCTTGGATATTTGGTTTTAAAGCTGTTCGCTTATTCTAGTGAGCGAGTTAAAACTTTACAAAGGGATATTCTTTAAACTGACTTACTTTTATTTACTTTTAACTAACTTACTTTTAACCCCGTACTCTGAGTTAAGTCATCCAGGTGTATCACTAAACCATTTAATTTACCTGGAATACCATCGTGGTGTAAATTCCCATTTCATGACATGAAAGTGACAGAACCGCAATAAAGCAACAGGGCCTTCTTTAACTTGCCTGGGAGCTCCGCCAAGTGGCAGGAACAGGAACTTCTTTTAGTGACAGGTGTGAAGACCAATGACTGCATGCAGACTCTTTACAGTCGATGTTGTAGACCTTCTCACCCATGAGAACCCCACTTTCACCGTGAGATGGGAGAGAGAGTGTGCTGTCCTCTAAATAAAGTCCTCATACGCAATGAAAAGATGCGGGGAAAGTAGTGACATATCCACACAGCTAACCTACACGAGGTTGACCACATCTTTACCATGCAGACCATCTGCCATAGAGGACTGGACTCACATTAATTTAAAACACATTTTTAATAGAAATTCAAAGGATGGGAAACAGTGTCGTTCAATCAGCATTCCTTTTCGTGCATTTTTACTGTTTAAAAAAACGGGAAAATCACTTCTATTGGCATAAAGTTTATCTTCCTTAGCCTATAATGCAGTTGTATCTGTTCATTCATGTGTAATGATCAGCCCACCGGTATGCTATTGTCCATTACAAAAATCAGCTGGACTTTGAAAACTCAAGTCTTGGTCAGAGTGTCAGAAACTATTTGTTTATTCCAGTCTATCAGGCCCGGACGAAAAAATATGGTCATACACAACAACGATTCATACTGGAGGTGTTCTAATTAAGCTTGGAGCCACATTCCACACAACGCAGATGATTCCTGAGGTCATTAAACGCTATCATCATAATATGTCATGAAACCAATTTATACATCCCTCGCAGAAATATGCGCCACAGTCTTCATCTTTCATTATTACGCACAAGATGTATCTTTTTCCTCAGCTGTATTCATTGGGACTTCATATGATCAGCTAGCTATGTGTCACAAACATACCGTCATAACTTGTCTTTACGTTTTTATATTCCCAATTGCCCTTGACTTAAATTGTAACAGGTGAAATTGCGAACTGCGTAAAAGCAGGTGACATGCTCTCCACGCGTTTTGGGACCATGTATGCTTGATGGTTCCTTTGAAGGCTAGTTTTACTTCCGATAGCAACTGCTGATAGACGAACTACTCATTTGTGTGTCATACGCGGCTCTTCCTTCTTTAGTCTGCCGTTATCGCATCACATCGCATTCCTTTGCACGTCTGCTTCTATAAAACTGCCTGCACGGTGGATTATCGGGGTGTCAGATCATTATCTTGCATCGCGCCTTTGTTTTCTGTTAGGAAGTTGACGCAACATGAAGATTAATTCAGACCAGTGGATGCTGTCTAGCTAGCGGTACACCATAAGGCCTTTTCAATGTAGGCCAAATGGCCGACGTGCACCATCAAAGCGGTTCTTAGGAGAGCAAAGGATTAGCTGCGTATGAACTGCATAGGCAGAACAGTTAGAGTACGTAAAAAGTGTGATGATCCACTTTGTAACAGTTTCTCGTGTTACGCTTTACTACAAAAGCTAACCTTATTCATTCTTTAACTTTGCGAAGCGAATACCACGCAAGTCAAAGTTCCATTGGTTAGGTAAGATTTAATGATGTACAACAAAATAATTGAGTTTACAACTGTGCACAAGACTTAAGATCATACATACAGATATAAGCCTAATACAGGGCATAATACAAAATGTGTTCTGTACAAATAAGCGCAGGCACACATACACATGCACGCACGTAAACACACACACGCAAGTGCGCGCACACACACACACACACACACACACACACACACACACACACACACACACACACACACATACTGTACACACACAAACAAACAGTTCATCGTAATTTTATGTCATTCGTGGTAACATTCCAACAAGCCAACATTCCATAAACATCCAAAACAAGCTCTCGTCTGATGACGGTGCGGAGACAAGCCCGCACATCTTGGGGAACGGATCTCAAATAGGTGTGCTTTGGTCGAACATATAAGGTCCAGTTCACTTGTAAGAGCTCCTTGCTTCTCTCAGCGACCTGTCATAGGGCATGGACGCGAAGAATGAGGTGCGGAGCTGACAGTTGATGAAGAACACAATAAGTAGAACCAAGAGGAACAATAGGAGGCACATCACCACGTAGGTAACCAAATCCGGCTTGTTCAGTTCCCCTTCGCGCAGTCCTCCACCCCTGCCCGTGGGTTTCAGGAGTGCCGCCACACTCACCGGCCCCTGAGAAACATTCAGTGTCGGCGGTGCGTGTGTGTTGGTCATCATATCAAAGCCACGCGCCGCCGCTGTAGAGTTTAGGAGCATTTGCCTCAACATGACCGCGCGCCCCCGCTCACCCCGGTCAGCGGTCAACTGTAGGAAAGAATGAGAGAGAATTTATGTCACAGATGTAGGCTTCCTAAGACAAATGTTTTTAAAATTTAGCAAAAATCAATTTTTATAGCTCAATGAAGCCTGTCATTTTAGAAGCATGTTGATTTTCACAAGAGGTATTAGTAGCCTACTCACTTTCTGCGCACGGCGGAGAGGTGAGCTCGGATAACGTGGAGACGACGGATCGCACTGTGCGCATTCCACAAACGCACTACACACACAGAAGACACAATTCCTCCTCGAACCGTTCTCCAGAAACGGACGTCCTTCTCACTGGCAGTAAATCCTCTGGTCATAACAAACATTGATATGAGACTCCATCGCTTAAGCGGAGAACGCGTCCGTGTCCAAGTCTAATGTTGGTCCAAGTCCATTTAAACCCAACAGCAGACTCAAATGCGCAATAAAGTGGGATCAACACCAAATTGGCTATTTCCCCCTTCCTAAATCCAATACATCGTCATATGTCTGGGTCGTCTTGAATCTCACACTGAGTCATCTCGACAGTCAGGAGACACGGTGAACACAACGACAGTTTCAAATTCAAGTTACCTTTAAGCCAAGTTCAAAGAAAATCCTGGTTTACGCAAACATTTTCATATTGATGCCCAGCCGAAATTGGGTTCAAGTAACAAGTGTATGTAGCTCATGGACAGAAGCAGAGAGAGTGCGGCGACAGTGCACGGCGCCCCGTTCTGTTGTTTCCAGATCATCCTCACACTTTGTGCTGCATTTAAATCTCCCAAAAAAGTCGATGGAATGTTGTGTCATCAACAACCATGCCAACAGAATTATCGATCTGAATGGAAAGGGAAAAAGAGTGCGTCATTAAGGCAGAAATGTTCATATATCGTAGCGTCTCTCTCTCTCGCTGTCTCGCTCGCTTTACCTCCTTGGTAGAGATGAGGACAATCTTCTGAAAAAGGAGGACGCCAGAGAGGGGAGTCGCCGCCGCCGCCGTCGTTGGTGAACAGGGGTGTGTTAAACCTTGTGACGCCCTCTCTTTTTCTCTCTTTCTTCAGTAACAGGCTCTTCAATTTGCGAGAAAGTGACTGGAACAATTTCGTTGTGGTGCGGAATGTCTCGGGGAGCTTTTAAAAAAGAGAGAAGTACAGGGGTGAGAAACCGACGGTTAAAGGCGCAGCCTCAAGGGCCGATATTATCAGTGGCTAATGTTCTCCCCTTCTTCGAAGTCTGTCACTATCTATTCAATGTGTTCTTTATTAACTCATACGGTGTACCCTTGCAAGCTTAATCAAATCAAAGTCTCCTAAAATGTCCAGAAAAAAACTTTCAGGTAGGGAATTCAAAATCACACCTGAGCCCTAAGAAATTAATTTGTTGAAATGTAGCACTGCTGTGTGAAGGTTCTCCACTTAACTATCTGGCCCATATATTATTTTCATTCAGACAGGAGCTGTTGAACTGTGCACTAGTTAATGAGGTTGTAAGTTTAGAGCTGCAAAGGACATATACAGTATTTCGTTGTTATAGGGTTCTCCACAGGAAATTGGTTTTAATTATGGCTGAAGATATTTGGGTTGACTTGTGCAAGGACACAGCTGCTTGAGCCAATGCACCCCGTGAAGATTCCAAATCATGTGCAAAATAGTCCAGAAGAAGAAAATCACATTAGGCTATACTGGAAATGGACAGTGGGAGCAGCAGTGGGTGCATATTTATGGGAAGGGGTTTAATTACAAATAATTAAGTCTCATGAGACTCGCCATGCTCCCGGTCTAGGAGGTTTACAATCTGGCCCAAAAAGCTAACAGTGTATTACAGGTAGGGCACTCTAGTACACTGCTTTAGGCCTTATTGTTGGTTTTAAAAAGAGGAAAAAATGCAGGGCTGTTAAGTAAGGAAATATAAGGACACTATTGGAGATTTGCTGGTGACAGTGCTTTCCATCGTTCTAGTTTCCACTTGCCTGTCTCCTCTTTCCACTTCAAAAACAATGACCCAGTTTAGATTCCTCCACTGTCCTAGTCAATCCACCCGCACAGGAGGTGGTGACAAACTCACTCACTGGCATTTGTTAAATTCCTCTTAGGGGCCTGACACAGTGTTAGGCACTGGACTGGACAGGCAACGGAATAGAAACAGTGGAGACACGAGAGGCATAGAAAGTTGGAGATAAATAGCGAGAGAGACTATTTTAAGAAAGCTTGTGCTCACTAGAAAGTGGTGCTCGTTAGCAGCTAATTAGCTGGCGGTGACTGCTGAGTCCGGAATTTTGATGATGCAACACAACCAAACTCATGTATGGCGTATGGTACAGAAGAACCATGTTCAGCAAATAAGTGGCCTCACTCTTTTGTAATCATTTTTTTCATGTAAACAAGTTTAAAATTACAGTGGAAGGTGTCTTATTGTTGTATACTGCTGCGCAGGATCTTGGGCTGTTGTTATGCTTAAAGGCACCCAGTGCAACTTTCGAGGCTTAAAAATAAACATTCAATTTTTACACGTAGTTAGTTTCAATAACTCGATGCCATTACATATCGACATTCAAGGAGCAAAGATGAGACGTCGTTGTGTGGTGAGAACTGATAGAAAATCGTAAACAACAACAATCCATTTTTCCCCCAAATCTTTATTTATTGGTGCCACCAATAAATAAAGCAGGATTCCAGTCAATGGAAAAATTGCTTCTCCCCACCGGCGATTGTTGTTGTGTACGATTTTCTATCAGTTCTCACCACACAACGACGTCTCATCTTTGCTCCTTGAATGTCGATATGTAATGGTATCGAGTTATTGAAACTTACTACGTGTAAAAAAGACTGGAAATTGAATGTTTATTTTTCGAGTCTCAAGCCTATAAAGTTGCACTGGGTGCCTTTAAGTAAGTTTGCTGGCTGTGACTACTTGCGTGTTACAGTGAGAGGATTGACCGCTGTGCGAAGTCCTCAACCAACACGGAATTTACATATTTCCCTTTTAAAATGACTTTTCGTGCGCAGGCATCCCCCAGTTGATCGGTTTACATATGTCATGCTTGGTGTTGTTTAGTCCTGTAAGTAGCCTACAAGTGCTTGACCTCTTGGACTTCAGCAACACAAATCAAGGGAGTATTTTCTTCTCCTGTAAGAACCCTTCTACGGTCTGATCCAATGTATCTAACTACATGTGCGTTAGTGAATGTTTGCACAAACCCTATCCAAACTTTAATGCAAGCGGGTGTGATGTGGGTCTGGAGAGCTCTCGGGACGGGAAGGGGCCGCCGTCGTCACAGCACATTAATCTCCCTGACTACGTGAAATCCTCTATTGCTGAAAGCACGCAGTGGCCGTGCCAATAAAATGACTTTACAGGACACATCACACCACACAAAACTTTACTGCCAATAGTAACAGACACGAAGCAGACCCGCATCCCCCTCCACCTGACAAGTAGGTCATAAGCAGTAGAGGGGGCGAGGCGAACATTCACATATACAGTAATACACGGAGGAACAGGAACAGTATTGATGTCAGTATTGATGTCAAAAGGTGTTTAGAAACCATTAACTTATTTCCCTGCCAACTAAAACTAATTCAGAATGTGAAGATCTATGTGTCATTGCCTTTTCCATTGTTGTTTGATCCGAGCTGCAATTTGATACACATTTAATTTCAGAATCTGTGTTTATATTGATCACATTAATTCCAAAAAGGGATATAAGATTACACTTGTTTTGTGAGATATGCTGCAGAGAGTACTTCACAGCCACTGACTGTTGCAAGGCCTAGGGGAGGTGGAAATAACGGACTTTAAGTGTTGTGTATGAGCTTGTGTACATTTGTGCGTGTGTGTGTGTGTGTGTGTGTGTGTGTGTGTGTGTGACACATGGTGGTGGTGTCTTTTGCTCAAGAAGGGCCCAATCTTCAGTACAAAACACCGTCAGAGCACAGTACTCGTGGCCAGTGATTGACTGTGTGTGTGTGTGTGTGTGTGGTTTTTTTGAAGTGATGCAGAGGGGAGCTGATAGAGGGGCCTGTGAAGAATTTCATTAACTGAACTGAAGTAGTCTGTTGTCGTGTGTGACTGACATATCAGTGACCATCGAGAGTGCCCTCAGACAGTACCATCTCAGTGTGAAGATGGCTTGCAGACAGAAATAGACACACACACACCCACACCCACACACACACATACACACACACACACACACACAAAAACACACACGCACACGCACACGTACACACAGTGTTGTGAACACAAAATGTCTGCTTTTCCAGGGCAACAAAGGCAACCATGTGACACACACACACACACACAGACAGGGACATGCACTCCACACACCTTGATAACAGCCAGTCCAAACACTTTGATAACATGGGACACCAAGATAATATCACCACGGAGCCAGTATGTGCTCCGAGTCAGACACCTTCTCATACTACAGGGTGGTGCAATATTAAACTGTCTCAGAGACAAGGCATCCTCAAGGAAATACAAAAAGGTTTTGTCTCAGCAAACAGTAAGGCCGAAATATATGGCCCTAACCTAGCAATGTGAGTTTAGCTATTCTGAACATGTTTTGTCTATCTGCAGCAGAGGGGGACAGGTGTGTATGTGTGCTTGTGAGAGGGGGTGGGGTGGGCCTTTTGACAGAAAGAAAGATTTCAGTCTGTTTTCTTTTATTCATACTACATATCTTGACTTAGTTTCTTCCCCAATCATCAACATTTTTGTGAATAACACTTAAGCAGTAGAATAGCCCATGTATCAGATTGCTAGGTGCCTGATTGCTAGGTGAGTTGCTTTTTAATCAGACCCCTGATTATCATTTTGCAATATGATCAAGGTTTCTTTTTTTTCATTGAAATCAAATCAGCTCAGAGAACACGGCATCCTTTGTGATTAAACAGCCACAATAAAGACTTATTGCAATAACTGAACACCCCGAACACAACACAAAAAGAACACAACGCAACACGATGCAACTCAGCGCAACACAAATGT
>NC_137925.1:17524004-17539004 GCF_963457725.1 Sprattus sprattus
GCAGACCTTCTACCAGTCTGTTGTTACAAGTGCAATTTCCTTTGCAGCCATTTATTGGAACAGCAGCATCAGAGCCACTGACACTAATAAGAAACTGAGAAAGCTGATAAAAAAGGCTGGCGGAGTGCTGGGGACTGCCCGTAGAGAGGGTTGTTGAGAGAGGGATGCACAAACTGCTCAACAAAATGGACAACAACTCACATCCCCTGCGTGACCTACTGCTCAGACGGCAGAGTCGGAGGCGCCTTTCAGTCGGAGGCGGCTTCAGCTCCGCCGTAATAAGGATCGTTACAGGAAGTAATTCCTTCCAAGCGCAATAACAATATATAATGACTCCCCTCTGTGCTGGGAGAGGTGACTTATAAGTATTGCTTCTTACCTACATCATTGCCTGTTTTCTGTAAGTTATGTGTGATTTCTAATTCGTGTGAACTGCTGCTGCAACACTGTAATTTCCCTTTGAGGATCAATACAGTACAGTAATCAATCAACCAATCTTACACACACACACACACGCACACGCACACGCACACGCACACACACACGCGCACACACACACACACACACACACACACACACACACACACACACAAACAGTACATATTATAAAATGTGCACAATGGATATAAAAGTGGATTCGATTTTTACCTTCATTGACTTCGTCATTCTCCCTGTCCACCTGAGCTTTCAGAACATAACGTTTAATGAGGCGCTTCATGATTTTCTGTTAAGAAAGGGCAGGAAAGGGGGAGGAGAGGGAGGAGAAGAGGAGAGAAGGAAGGATTAAGGAGGAAATTATAAGTTGAAAAGAAGAGAGGTGTTTAAAATTACATTTGCGCGGCTGACAGGCATTTACCACTGCAGGGCGACGCACGGTGCAGACAGTCACTGATAGCATCTCTGGTCAAGGGAACATAAATTCACGTTCCTGCGGTCTCACACTTTCATTTCCACTCACATGAAGAACACACAAACACACCAGAGCACAAAAACACGCACAAGGACGCACACACAAACACAACACTCAAATTTCCTCTTACACGTATAATATTGTTCTGTATAGTTCAATCTAATGTCACAGATGCTCACAAACACACACAAAACAGACTTTCCTGGATAATGAAAATGGTTTGAGCACATATGGCACTGGTGTATTGACCACTGACAAAAGAAGCAGACCACACACACACGCACACACACACACACACACACACACACACACACACAGAGAGAGACATGGATCCATGGGTATCCCCTGTGTAACAAACCCTGTCCAGATTGACATGCACAGTTCAGTCGTGAGAGATGGGATTGTGTGATATTGGATCATTAGAGTGTGTTGAGGCCCAGGGAAAAATGAAAACCGCACATTACAGAAGAAGCCATCATATTTCCCTCATGGCTAAAAGCCAATGTCCCCTTGTCTCTCAACCGCCATGCTTTCATCCCTAGTCCCTCATTTATTGAGTGTGTGCACGGCCCACTGTCACTGAGCTTTTATCTTACCTACCCACATCACTCCACTTAATTACTCATCCCCAACCCCCTCCCTGCCTCATTCCATTCACTCTTTCACTCTGTCATTCCCTCATTCCATTCACTCCTTCACTCACTCACTCACCCCCTCTATTTTCCCATGCCAGTCACTCAGTCACAACCTCATTCATTCATCCACTCAGATGCAAACCTTAGACTCGTCGACTCACCGGCTCATACAGAATTGGCTTGGTCATGCACCCACGTGCTCACTCACTCACTTATTCACTCACTCCGAAGGACTAACAGACTCACTTTCTCACTCACATGGTTAGTGACTAATTCACTCTCTATTTCATTTATTCATTCAGTGAGTTATTCATTCATTCAGTGAGTCATTCGTTCATTCAGTGATTCATTCATTCAGTGAGTCAATCATTCATTCAGTGAGTCATTGATTCATTCAGTGAGTCATTGATTCATTCACTCAGTTAGTCATTCATTCATTCAGTGAGTCATTCATTCATTCATTCAGTGAGTCATTCATTCATTCATTCAGTGAGTCATTCATTAATTCATTCAGTGAGTCAATCATTCATTCAGTGAGTCATTCATTAATTCATTCAGTGAGTCATTCATTCATTCATTCAGCGAGTCATTCATTCATACATTCATTCAGTCAGTCAGTCAGTCAGTCAGTCAGTCATCACCCATCTCACTCACGATAGCACAATTATTACTCTACTTCACACTTTTCCCTTCCTTCCATCTAACTTTTTAACATGGCTGCTCCCTGTCCTCTCAGTCTGCAGTCTGTTGGAGTCTTCTCACCTGATAGCGTGTTGGGTTCTTGATGGGCTTCTTCACGGTGTACTCCTCTCGTGTTCGAGGGTACGTTCGGTGTCGCTCCGGCTTAAGGAAATGGAGAAGGATGTTTAGAAAAGAGGGTGCATGGGGTGGAAGCTCTTTATCCCCTTATTTTTAGCTGCATATACTGTCATGCCTACTCCTCTTAGAATAACATCACTGCCAACATCAACAGTGGCTAGCAAACATTTACTTTAAGTACACTTTAAGATTAGTACTATTTACTTTGAGGACACTAGGAGATTAGTACCATGTTTACTGCAGATGTAATGAATATTATGTAGTTCCTCTAGTTCTTAGTAGTTCCATCCTTTTATTATGTTCAGGAGAATTCAAAGTGGTGGTATACATTCAAACGGGTTTCTTAAACCTATTAGCACTGTACAAGGCCTATTCTTAGAGGAAATTAGCTGAATTGTGTGTGTGTGTGTGTGTGTGTGTGTGTGTGTGTGTGTGTGTGTGTGTGTGTGTGTGTGTGTGTGTGTGTGTGTATGTGTGTCTGTGTGTG
Organism: Sprattus sprattus; assembly: GCF_963457725.1. Taxonomy (NCBI): domain Eukaryota; kingdom Metazoa; phylum Chordata; class Actinopteri; order Clupeiformes; family Clupeidae; genus Sprattus; species Sprattus sprattus. The sequence goes on from NC_137925.1 coordinate 17,526,856, forward strand.
TGTGTGTGATTGTTCATATCGATGACATCATTTCAGCTCAGGTGAGTGTAATGTTTCCGTAACAGCCTGTTACCCTGCAGGTGGGGAGATAAGCCTGCTAGGTGGCTATCAGTGAGGGCTGTGGGTGTACTCTGATCAGCATAGAGAGACGAAATGGACACAGATATGAACAATCACACACACACACACACACAAACACAAACACACACACACACACACACACACACACACACACAAACACACAGACACACACACACACACACACACACACACACAGACACGCACAGACACACAAAGGATGATTTGGAACCTGCTCTCTCCAGTGCATCCAGCAGTGATTACTTTTCCAAGCAGTGTTTACAGCATTTCAAGCCCCACTTTCCTCTCTTATTTGGCAGGCTAAAGGTATGCACACACAAAGATGAGCTGGCTGTGTGTCTCCCCCTGCTCACTGGTACAGGGACACACACACCAATATACCAACACACACATACACACACACACACACACACACACACACACATACACACACACACACACACACTAAAAACACATACACTCACACTACAAACACACAAACTCACAAATGTGTGGACGCACACACACAAGCAAACACAAACACGCACACACACACACACGCACACACACACACCCACACACACCAAGTATAGCTATTTAAATATACACACAAATCTCTCGAGGCAGCCAATCTGCCCAGGCCTAACATTTGTCAAGTGAAGTCGCAGCTCGGAAAACAGCGCGAGGCCTCTCTGAGCACAGACACAGAGAGAGACAGCAGGCTCTTGACCCAGGGGTCCCTGGCTCACGGCCTGGATGGGCTCAGCAGGTAGGCATGTTGTCAGGGATCCACTTTCCACTGATGCCTGCCCAGGAACACAAAGGAGAGGCCACTGGAGCCAATAGCAATGGCTGACATCATTGGATAATGGGCCAGGGCGCAGGGGATAAACAGCGCATCCAACCCTCTCCCAGGAAGGCGGTCATTGCATTCAAATGGCTTAATTAGTGCGTTAGAAGTATCATCCACTAGATAGTTGAAGCAACATTATGCCTACACTGACAAACCAGACAGGATTTCTTTAAGCACTGAGTTCAAACAGTAAGGTTAGAGTGACTGATGAGGTCATGTGTCACAAACACACGCGTGCGTGGCACTGGAGTTGAAACATCCTAGCCCCCTAGCCATTTGTGAGTATTTCTCAGTATTGGTTGTTATAGCAGACATTATTTAGTTAGCGTAATGCTATTGACATGCTAAATGAGCTTTCATGGAGAGATGTTTGCCACTAACAACCTCTGCCTTCTAATAGGCCAGTTAATCTTTCAACATGGCCTTCCTAATGAATCCTTCACTCAATGCCCTTACTTTAATGGCTATCCACTGACCTTTGGGCGTGAGTTCAGCATGCCCATCTCCAGCTCGTTCTCATGGCGATGACCTTTGGCCTTGCAGAGGCGCACCAGGCAGGTTTTGGTACGCAGAGCCAGGTAGTAGAATGATTTGGGGCTGGGCACCATGTTAAAGGGAGCGGGCAGCGTCCGGCCCTCATCAAAGTAGGAGAGCCACAGCTTGGCCCGGGCAAACTTCCACTCCACATCAGCATCTTCCTGGAAGGAGGGAGAGAGAGAGAGAGAAAGAGAGAGAGAGAGAGAGAAGGGGGGGGGGGAATAAAGGGGGGGAGAGATGGAATGGGGAGAGAGAGCGAGAGAGAGAGAGAGTGAAAGAAAGAAAGAGAGGCAGAGAGAGAGAGTGAAAGAAAGAGAGAGAGAGAGGGAGGGGAAATAAAGGGGCAGGAGAGATGTAGTGGGGAGAGAGAGCGAAGAGAGAGATAGTGAAAATAGAAAGAGGGGGCTTGTAAAAGTCCATCCATTACCAGGAACTAGTCAAAAAGCCATTAATTTGGAGTCCCTTAAGAGAGACCAATAATAATCCAATGATAATCTGTGAATGTCTAAAGGTTATTTTACTGAGCCATTGTTCCTTCATCCCAATGATTAATGTGACGCAGACGTGCCATTCCCATAGAGCTGAGGGTGCTCACCTCTATCTCCTGGTAGGAGTTGTTGATCATGGCGATGAGCATGTTGAGAAGCACCACCACCATGGTGACGTTGTACACCCCGTACAGGACGTAGCCGATGTTCTCGATGAACTTATGATCGTACTTTAGTACCACTGAGATCACTTCAGACAGCCCAAAGATGGACCAGAAGAGGGTTTTAAAGCTCTCCTCCACCCTGCAAACACACACACATACACACGCACACGCACATGCACACACACACAGACATGTACACACACACACACACACACACATGCACACACATGGAAGGAAAGTGAGAGAGAAAGACAGAGAGGGAGAGAGAGAGAGAAAGAGAGAGATTTTGAATAAGTGCTCAGCTCAGTTATTCAACAATTCTACAAACCCACACACATTGACACACTCGCACAAAGAAACAAAAGCCTACAGAAAACTCATATATCTTGGCCCAAAAGCACAATAGCACTATTAATAAAATGGTTGACACGGCAGACGGCAGACTGAATCATTCCTAAGTGAATCTAAAACAATCTTTAATCAGTGAGCACCGGGGGACTTGGATTGTGCATGTATGAGTCGCCCGCAGTGAGAACAGCTGAGGAAAGAAGAGAGATAGGGAGAGAAAGAGAAGGAGATAGAGGGAAAGAGAGGGAGAGGAGGGAGAAAGGGGGGGGAATAACTTCAGGAGAGAGTTCAGAGACAGTGTGCGCTCAGTGGACATATTTTATGAAAATGCCTCGGAGATATCATTTGAACATCTGCCCTCCAGAGGCAGGCTGCCTTGTCTTGTCTCCACCCCCACCCTACCCACCCCGACCCCCTCCGTCCCATCTGAACCTGCCTCTGGGCCAACTCCTGATCCTGAACCTGAACCTGATCCTGATCCGGCTCTCTGTGGATTCGTATGGCTTGTGCTCTCTCCCTGAACCCTGAGCCACCGGGCCGGACCGGGTTACACAAACAAAAGCTAGGCCCGAGTGTCTTGGCTGCTCGCCCACAGATAAATATTGAATGAGCAAAGTTAGGGAGAGGGGTAGGAACAGGGGTTATGGAGGATTTTGACTGTGAAAGTTTGTGTGTGTGTGTAAGTGTAAGTGTTAGTGTACTGGTTGTGTGTGTGTAGAGTGGATTTTTGTAATTATGTGTCTATTTGTGTATGACGAAGCGTTGTTTTTAATGGTTGATATGTGTGTGTATGTAACTGAGGACCTTTGTAAGTCTGTGTATGTGTGTGTACGCATGTATGTAGTGGTGTGTGTCACAAGCACACATAGGCGCAAAAACTTGTGTCTCCACGTGTGTTAATGAAAGAGGGGCTGGACTGCATAGTTAGAATCCTCAACTGTCCTACTTTCAGTTTAAGCCCCTATCCTCACCATGTTGGCCCTCTCTCCTTTCTCCATAGACGTCTGTGGATGTGGACTCGCATTTAAGCTGCATATGAGGGCCTCTACCACACAACAGAGACACCCACTGAGCATGAGACTCATATCGCTATGTGCCGTGCTTTTCAAATTTTCCACATTGTGTGTGTATATGTGTGTGTGTGTGACTGTGTGTGTGTGTGTGTGTGTGTGTGTGTGTGTGTGTGTGTGTGTGTGTGTGTGTGTGTGTGTGTGTGTGTGTGTGTGTGTGTGTGTGTGTGTGTGTGTGTGTGTGTGTGTGTGTGTGTGTGTGTGTGTGTGTGTGTGTGTGTGTGTGTGTGTGTGTGTGTGTGTGTGTGTGTGTGTTTGTGTTACAATGTGTAAGGCAGTAAAGTAGGGGTCATGGACAAAAAGACGAATGTAAAGCGAGGTTTGGGGGGATTTCCAGAGACAGAGATAGTTAATCTCTTTTACAATTAAAGTTTTCTTTAGGCAGCCTCACAAGTAAAAATGAGAGAGGGAGCGAGAGAGAGAGGGAGGAAGAGAGAGGGAGAGAGAGGGAGAGAGAAAGAGAGTGAGAGAGGGAGGAAGTGTTAATCAAAGTCTGAGAGTTTGTGTGTGTGAGTGGGAGCTTTGTGTACACTCTCATTTGTATAAATAATAGTACATACTGTAAATGATTGTGTACTTAAATACTGCTGATGCATTGCACAAAGCATTTCTGTGTTTCAGCATGACTTTTACTAATGGACAAAAAAAACATTTCAAAGCACATTCAAAGAAGCTGGTCCAAAAGGAGCTGACTGCAATTTGCCGACTCGAATCAACATCAGAGACTTTAATTTCAGCACCAATTTTTCAAGTGATTCAAGTGATTAGAACAGTTCCAGCCGAGTGGACTCATTTAGCTCCTGCAAAACAAGCAGTCCTCCTCTACCCCTCGCTGCCCATCTCCTGAAACCCGCTCAAGGGGGGTGGGCGCTGTGCCACTGTGACTCAGCCCTCCGAGCGGTCGAAAGGCAATCACCACGACAACATGGGTCAAATTAAACTCTCTCTCTCTCTCTGTCTCTCTGTCTTTCTCTCTCATGAATCTAATATCACATGAAATGTATCAGGTCTACCTCTCAAACCATCATCATCTCAAATGACTCACCCCTCTCTCTCTCTCTCTCTTTTCCTTCTCCATTGCTCTACCCCACCTCCTCCTCATCCTCCTCCTCTTCCATTTCATTCGTTATGACTTCAGGGAATAAGTGCATCGAGGTATAATTACGCCAACACTATTAGCAGTCATTATAGCTTAACGCGAGATGAAATGGAGAGAAATGCAGATTGGAATCATTACATCTGGTCCAGGAGAACTCTGATCAAAACTCTCCTTTCCCTTCACTATTCTCACTGTCTTCGTCACTCTCTCCTTTCCCTTCACTATTCTCACTGTCTTCGTCACTCTCTCCTTTCCCTTCACTATTCTCACTGTCTTCGTCACTCTCTCCTTTCCCTTCACTATTCTCACTGTCTTCTTCACTCTCTCCTTTCCCTTCACTATTCTCACTGTCTTCTTCACTCTCTCCTTTCCCTTCACTATTCTCACTGTCTTCGTCACTCTCTCCTTTCCCTTCACTATTCTCACTGTCTTCTTCACTCTCTCCTTTCCCTTCACTATTCTCACTGTCTTCGTCACTCTCTCCTTTCCCTTCACTATTCTCACTGTCTTCTTCACTCTCTTCTTTCCTTCATATTCTCGGTCTCTCTCTCTCTAATGCCTTCAGGCGCTGTGCTCTCCGGGTGCTGGCGTGCAGACAGACAGTGGAGGCGTCTATAAATATTAAAGTGCGATTAACATTCCACCTGCCGAGACGGATGGCCATGGCGACGCACGAGTCGTGCGCCACACTCACCGCCTCAGAGAGAGAGAGGTGGCCTTTTAAACGCCTCACTAACATCACCGCTCAGGAAAGGCCATCAGTCTGACTGATTACCACTGAAATGTGTGTGAGTGTTTCTGTTTCAGTGTATGTGTGTGTGTGTTTGTATATGTGTGAGTGTGTGCGTGTGTGTGTGTGTATGTGTGTGTGTGTGTGTGTGTGTGTGTGTGTGTGTGTGTGTATATGTGTGTGTGTGTTGGGGGGGGGATAGTCTGTGGTTAGTATTGATGTGCGAATATGAATAAATATGCTCCAGTCTGCTTGGGTGCCAGTATGAGTGTGTGAGTGCGATATTGCAAGGTAAGTATTTTTTGCATAAATGCGTGTGACAAGAACTGATTTAGCTGGAGCACCAGAATCTCTGCGAGTGTGTGTATATATATATATATATATAAAGAAAAAGAGCAGTGATTTGTGTTTCTGTACTGTAACTAACACGGGGGAAGGGGGATTCGTCTCATCTGAGTGCAGATTTATTCTCTTAAACTGCACGGGAAGATGTTTTACTCTAATCTCCTCCTCCCTTTCTCTCTCTATCTCTCTCCCTCCCTTTCTCTTTCTCTCTATTGCTCTCTTGCTCATCTCCCCCTCATTTGTCAAAGGCTGCTTCTTTCTCAAGTTATGGAGAGGAAATGAAGGGTGTGTGACGCATCCATCAAAATGTCAAGGCAACCACGTGGAGGACACACGCTCTCTCTAGAACACACACACTCTCCCTATCTACCTACCCACCAGCACACACACACACACACACACACACACACGCATGCACACACAAACACCATAACTCCCACCCCCTTCTTCCCCCTCTCTCTTTTCAAACTCTTTCTTTCTTTTTCTCTTTCTATCTTTTGTTCTGTCTGTCCACACAAGGTCAGCACAGAGCAGAACACAGAGTATGTCTCTCTCTCTCTCCTCCGTTCTGACCATCACCTCTTACGTCTGGCTCGTTTTTTATTTTGCTTACAACTCGTAAAACTTGTTTACGTGTCCCGTTTATTCCCCCCCCCCCCCCCTCCCCCCTCTCTTGCTAACTCTTTCGCACTCTCTTTCACCATATTTTATCTTCACTCCATTTCCTTCTTCCTACTAAGGTCAGGCAAGATGTTTTGGGGAGATAGCTACATCGTAAAATGTTTGGACACTCTGTTATCACATACCGCATGGCCTCTCTGCCTCTCTCTCTCTCTTTCGTTCTCTCTCTCTCTCTGTCTGATTCTGGAGTGGAAGCACAGACTGTCCTCTCAGGACAGACAGTCTATAGCCGTGACTCACCCTCAAAAGAAATTCTGCTCAATCCTCTATCAATAATTTGTTGCTTACATAAGAAAGCACTCACATACTTTTCATGATGCACAAAACCAGATCTTCACAAAAGGGACTTTAACGTGACAAATACAGTATACTTTAATCAGTATCTCAACAAGCCAGTGATGACAAAGATGCTGAAAAAAAGAGATTAAATATAAAGAATAATCCCATTCGATCCAAAAAGTCAATTCGTGACTAGCTAGCTCATGGCTCACTGTCTGGAAATCATTCTTACACCTCACTTTGGGTTGTGACATCTGGATTTCTGACTGCTTTATTTTCTCTCTCTCTCTCTCATTCTCTCTCTCTCTCTGTCTCTCTCTCTCTCTTTCTCTCTCTTACTCTTTCAGGTTTAATTGCCTCATGACGTTACCCATATGACAATTAAAATCCAACTGATACATAACCGTACATGTGGTTGCCGAAAACTGAAATGAAACTGCCAGGTATGGGGGTGTGGTGCCAGTGGGATCTGGTTCGGTCCGGTTCATCAGGGAGTGCTTCATGGGCTTCTTGTTTGTCTGTGAGAAATTCGCACTGCCAGACGACAGTGGCACAGCGGCATGCATGGGCAGTGCCAGCGAGGGTTAGTCATGGCCTCAGCCACGCAGGAGGCCCCTGTGTGTATTTATGTGTGTGTGTGTGTCATGCAGGAGGCCCCTGTGTGTATGTATGTGTGTGTGTGTGTGTGTGCGCGCGCAGGTGCGTGTGTGTGGGTGTGACGCAGGAGGCCCCTGTGTGTATGTATGTGTGTGTGTGTGTGTGTGTGTGTGTGTGTGTGTGTGTGTGTGTGTGTGTGTGTGTGTGTGTGTGTGTGTGTGTGTGTGTGTGTGTGTGTGTGTGTGCGTGTGCGTGTGCGTGTGTGTGTGTGTGTGTGTGTGTGCGTGTGCGTGTGTGTGTGTGTGTGTAATTGTGTGTGCACGGGTGTGAGTGTGTGTGTGTGTGTGTGTAATTGTGTGTGCACGGGTGTGCGTGTGAGTGTGTGTGTGTGTGTAATTGTGTGTGTGTGTGTGTGTAATTGTGTGTGCGCGCGTGCGTGTGAGTGTGTATGTGGGTGTCACGCAGGAGGCCCCTGGAGTGGAGCCTGTTGGCTGGTGTGGCTGGGGGTAGGTGTCTCCGTGTTTGCTTCCTGATCTACTCCAATCTGCACCAACATGGTGAGAAGACACACCAGTGTGCATGTCTGAACGTGTCTGCCACATTGTGTTATACTTTTAAGGGGCAGATGAGCTTCATTATATACATTTAAAAGAACTAAATGACTTTGACATGTATGAAAAAAATTCATTTTTTAGATTTAAATAGTTTTTTAAAGTTACAGTTTATACTTTTTCTTTCAGTTGAGAGGCGACCTCTCTATAATGGCATCGATGATGGCATATCTGAGCAGGTATGAGAGGGAGTCTGTCATATGAGATATGAGGGAAGTAATGCATTCATCTATTTCTGGATGATAAGTAGCCTAACTCCACATGCATATAAATATTCCAATGCCTTTCTGTAAACCAGAATTAATCTATAAACATTTGGATCAAATACTTCCCATTGTGTTATCTATTCCGTTCCTCTTCAGCAGGCTTTGCATCTTCCTGCCACAAAGTCGGCTCAGTTCTGTTATTGATCTGAATATCTATATTCAACTTCCTTCGGACTGAATTTTTAGACTACCCTGTGGCGTACCACAGCACTGAACACATTTATCCACATAATGCAATGAAAGTAGATTCATCATAGTATATTCATTGGCCTGGCACGAGGCAGAAATACAGGCCGACAATAATTATGGTTAAAAACATTACTTCGCTAATGAGCGTATGATTTTAAACACAAAATAACGTTGAAATCGGGTTATCCTGGGAATTTAGGCCAAGTCAAAACGCACTTGTAGGGAGTTGGAAAGGTGGTGGAAAAAATAGTTTCAACTGGGCTATTTTAGATAGAGCCTGGTCTTAAGGGCTTTCCAGTTTTCAATAAATAGACACCAGCATGCATATGGACAAGATTGTTTAACATTTTCAAGTTGTTAAGTGTTTTTTCCGCTACCATGGTTTTATATACAATTATACAATATATACTATTTCCGTGCCGTACAAATGATCACAATCTCTCCCCCTCTGCCCTGCATATAAACTGAAGGTCATTAGCTTGATCCTCTGCATTACTAAGGCAGCCAGAGTAAAGGCTGTTGGTTCCAAGGCTAAGCAACATGAACTGCATGTGAACTTGTCTGCTAATGCTAGGTAACCATCCAGAGGAAATAAAGGTTTTAGTCATTTCTGTATGCACTTGTCCAGTGGGATGTGTGCTTCCTGTAAAACTGAATTTAAAAAACTAAAGTTTAAGCCAAGGCCTCTCAGGCAGGATCTGGATCAGACGTCCTTTTTTGTAATATTTATTTTTTTTAAGATTTGTTTTTGGGCTTTTTGCCTTTAATTGATAGGACAGTGAAGGTTTGGACAGGAAATGAGATGGAGAAAAGAGGTGTGGAGTGACATGACAGCGGGTCGGATTAGAACCCGTGTCCCAGTGGGCGTTCAAGCCTGTATATGGTTGAGGCTACGGCTTGCGCCACAGTGCCCCCCAGAGGTCATTTTTAAGGTCATGACCTTTAGGGTCATGTCATGCTTGAACATTTGAACATTTGAACTGATGCTCTCTTTGTTGTGCTGTAGAACTTCATTGCCTTGGTGTTACGTGTGTACTGTCTGTGTCCCATGCTAATGAAGGCAAGATGAAGTGTCAATTCAGACTTGTTACACAGTCAAAGTGAACAGTGCTGTTTTGTCTGCCGTCTGAATGCGACCCCGCTTCACTCCCCACCTCTGAGTCAGGAAATCGGTCTGTCACTTTCAATCGTTCTAGCTGCAGTTTGTACACACGGGCTTAATTAGATCACAAGCTCTTCCACATGCTGCCTCGCTCTTTCCCTGCCTCTCAAAGAAGTCAAATCATAAAGCTTTGCTCATTGACATAATTGTTGCCTAAACAAGTTCCGCTTTCAGCAATTACCTGTTAAATGTTCGATAAATACCATGTGCTGACATCCTCAGTATTAAGACAAACATGTTTGTGCGTCTGCATCTCTCTCCATCCATCTCTCTCTCTCCCCCTCCTCCTCCTCCTTATCCTCCTCCTCCTCCTCCTCCTCTCTCTCTCTCTTGTTCTTTCAGCATCTCTGGTGTTGTTCATGCGATTGAGAGATATCTATGGATAAAAACACTCAAGCTCTGTTTTCCATTAACCACCACACCTGTTCCACCACATCACTGTCTGAGCCAGGAGGCTTGACCAGCATGGCCCTGACAGACACTCAAACACACACACACACACACACACACACACACACACACACGCACACACACGCACACACACACACACACACACACACACACACCCACACACCAACACTCACACACACACACAAGGGCGCGATGATGACAGCACCCAGGAGGTGGCTGAGAGCTATCTTTACTTCCGAGGCTCCTGAGGTCATCGCGGCACTCGGGACAGAGTGGAGGGGTGGCGGCAGTGGTGACGGCAATAAGACAGTCTGATCATGACCGGGCCGGGGCTCAGCGTCTGGTCGTCACTGGAAACGGAGTGGCTGTGACCTCAGGGTCGCTGCGCTCAATGGCTGTGTAGACATGCGGAATGTTGATCAGCTTTGTCTATGACTGTGCTCTAGTAAGGTCGTGGTGCACCATGACAACACGGAATGGGAGTTTGGTTTCGAATGAAAACATCAGATGTTTTTCAAAACCTATACAGTGGGGAAAATAAGTATTTGAACCCCTGGCGATTTCACAAGTTTGGCCACTTGCAAAGAAATGTGTGATCTATAATTGTAATGGTAGGTGTATATTAACAGTGAGAAACAGAATATCAACAAAAAACCCAGAAAAATGCATTTTATAACATTTATGACTTTATTTGCATTTGATGCAAAAAATAAGTATTTGAACCCATAGCAAAACTGACTGACAAAAATGACATATTCAGCATTCCCCCCCCTGTCAAACACAGCAAGTCGAGTTGATGCCAAAGAGCTTGATTTTGGTATCATCTGACCACATTCTGTCTCCCAATCCTGCTTAGAATCATTTAAGTGTGCAATGGAAAACTTCAGATGGCCCTGTACATGCGCTTCCTTGAGCAGGGGGACCTTGCGAGTGCTGCAGTACTTCAAAAAATTATGGCGTGGTGTGTTGCCAATGGTTTTCTTGGTGACTGTGGTCCCAGCTGAGATCATTCACAAGCTCCCCCTGTGTAGTTCTGGGGTTATTTTGCACCTTTCGAATGATTACTGATACCACATGAGGGGATATCTTGCATGGAGCCCCAGACCTAGAGCGATTAACATTTGTTTGGTGTTGCTTCCATTTACGAATAATCGCACCAATAGTTGTCTGCTTCTCACCAAGCTGCTTGCCAATGGTTTTGTAGCCCATTCCAGCCTTGTGCAGGTCTACAATCTTATCTCTGACGTCCTTGGACAACTCTTTGGTCTTGCCCATGGTGGTGAGGTTGAAGGTGTGAAGTATGATTCTTTGGACAGGTTTCTTTTATAAACGTCACCAGTTGAGATCAGGTGTACCTTGTTAGACCTAATGAGGACTAATCTGTGTGCTTCTTGGGCACATAACTGGTCATTGTGAGCCAGAATTCTTGCTGATTGCTTGGGGGTTCAAATACTTATTTTTTGCATCAAATGCAAATAAAGTCATAAATGTTATAAAATGCAGTTTTCAGAATTGTTTTGTTGATATTCTGTTTCTCACTGTTAAAATACACCTACCAAGACAATTCTAGATCACACATTTCTTTGCAAGAGGCCAAACTTGTGAAATTGGTAGGGGTTCAAATACTTATTTTCCCCACTGTATATGAAGTATTGATTTTCTCATCTATTCATGTAAGTATCCATCCAGCCAATAATGACATATGCGTCCTTAAAATATGTAGGCTATGGATGCATGCATATTCATGTTTGTTTATGACTGAATGTAAAACGGTAAACGCAGTCAGTGGTGTGGGCAGTTTTCATCTCTTAGTCTCATCAAAAGACAAGTCCACTCTCAAGTTCATCTCAGGGCTACTGTCCTACTGTCCTCACTGTTTACTTAATCTCTAATGAAGGACATCTTGACCAAAATGTGTCTGAAGGTAAAATCTTTGAATTTCGATGTGTGGAATCACAGTGAATTGCACTTATTTTGTTGTCTTGTTCTTCTCCCATCTTACCATAAAGGGCAGCAATTTAAGAAAAACTAGAGATATGTAAACTGTCTCTTTCTCTCTGTTTGTCTTTCTTCCCTGGCCTCTGTCCCTCCCTCCCTCCCTCTACTTGATGTCTCTCCACTAGCGGGGCGGGGGTGGTGGCGCCGGTGCTGCTGTGTCATGCTTGGCCGTGGGCTGGGCAGACCGAGGGGGGCTGACTGTTGTTGATCCACTGCTGAAGGACCCCACAGGGGCAGCCATTA
>NC_137925.1:17541504-17544004 GCF_963457725.1 Sprattus sprattus
AGAGCTTCAGTGCTATCTCCAGACACCTCTGTGCAGCATCATAACCACACTGCCCTCTTCTGGCCAAACTGAAATTCATCCTTAGAAATCTCCCAATCCTAACTGCCTGAATGAAAGCATATAGCTTTTTTTTCACTTGCAATAAAAGGGAACAATGTTGACCCGTTACAAGCTTGTCACCATATTGTCTGAAAACACTAGGATGAGAACTCAGGAACACTAGGATAAGAACTTAAGTGCTTTTGGAGGGGTCTCTGACTTTTATAAATGTAGCCATTTTTGAAAGTAAAAAAGCAGAACTTTTCTAACTTTTCTAACTGACAGATTTTCTTAAAAACTGAGCCCTGTTCCTCTGATTTATGTGTGTGTGTGTGTGTGTGTGTGTGTGTGTGTGTGTGTGTGTTTGAACCTATTTGACCGGCCAAGAACAGCCCATGCTCTGAAAGCCTTTGGAGAGCACAGCCAACGGAGGCAAAACAGAACGAGCTCAGAGTCCTCCAACGCACCGAGAGCTCTCAAACGAACCCAGAGCCCTCGAGGGCCACTTGCCTATTCGTGAAAGTCTGCAGGCATGTGTGAGCCAGACATTAAGTTTGGAAGGTTAATAGAGCATTGATTGAAGCGAGCAGAGCAAGACACCTGTGTAGCACACTTGAGATTCTGACATGCCATTTTTGATCACAATGTTATGATGATACTAGTATGTTTTTTAGCAGTTCTGTGAGGAGAAATATGACGATAAATGTGTTGCACTGTATTAGTGGTTAACTTAAAATACCTTTTGGACAGACACATACACACATACACACATACACACACACAGACGCACACACACACACACACACATACGCTCTTTCTGTTATGCTGATTGGGAGAATCGATATGGTAGAATGAGGAATCTTGTAATCAGAAAGCTAATTAAATTCAAACCAGGAGAAAACCATTGTCTGGGACAAAACTGTAATTATGACTTTAACACGTGATTGCAAGCCTCATCTGGATCTCAAATCGGTGAAATCTTGGTTCAGCCCACATCTCAGACAATACCCAGCTAAGAAAGATTAATAAAGGCCATTGTACATTTCCCAAACACCCAGTCTTACACACATTTCACCAACTATAACGGGGACTTGCAATTGAGTTTGGTATGCTTTCATTATAAGTCTGTTAAAATACAGTATATGTTTTTTTAGATTTATTTTTGTAATGATTGTCATTGATCCCCATCATTGGTATAGAGACTGACAATTCTCTAAATGTTTTCTATCTAATGTTCATACGTCCACTGCTGTTAACATTTGTTTACATTTTCAAATTGGTTGCGCTCATTAAAAGGCATGCCAAGAAGAATTACCGAGCAACAGGTTGTCACAGTGAACAATGTTGAGTCAAGCTTATTTATCTTCCAAAAAACATGAGGGGAACAATCTAAGTCCTTATCTTTTATCCCTGTTTCTATCTCCTGTCTGGTTCAGTACCGATTTGTGTTTTTGTAGCTCCTGTTTCATCATTCCTCTAAACTACAGGAAAGGTGTCATTTCTGTCACGGATTACAGCAGAGGCTTCAAAGACAGTCTGCCGAACAGATGGCTCTGAAACATGTAAGCAGAGACAAAAACAACAAAGCTCCCAGTCAGTGCGCCAACGAGCAGCGCGGTAAGAACTCACATCCGCTGGATCCTGCCGCCGTCTCCAACACAGCTGCTGTGGCAAGAGCTGAACCATAACACAATTAGGAGTGAACGCTCTCTCTCTCTCTCTCTCTCTCTCTCTCTCTCTCTTTCTCGCTCTCTTTCTCTCTCTCTCTCTTTCTCTCTGAGTGCCTTTTCTTCCCTCACTTCAGATAAGGCGCAGGCTTCCTGTGGTCTCGCTCAGATGCACGGCTGGACAAGGCTGACAGGGGAGGGCGAGAATCCATTTGCTTGGGGGGGGGGGTGGGGGGGGGGGGTAGCAGGGAAGATGGCCATTGATGGGCTGGTAATTTCTCAGTGTGAGGGAGAGGGAGAGGGAGAGGGAGGGGGGGTGTCGATGAGCTGTCACCACTCAGAGAGAATCCCAAACAGTTCTTAAATAGATATATGAAGAATGACAGCTCACTGGAAATTAGAATCACTATTTCACCTTAGCTGATCCCCCTAAAAAAAGACTGTGTGTGCAAAGACTATGTGTGTTTGTGTGTCTGTGTGTGTGTGAGTGCGTGCGCATGTGCCACACGTATATGTGTCAGTGTGTTGTTCATGTGGAAAGAGGAAGTTAGAGAGCTTTTTTCTCCAGTCTAGTCTCTACATGTGGGCAAGTGCGTGTGTGTGTGTGCCAGCACCATTGTGCATATATGTAAGTGTGTGTGTGTGTGTGTGTGTCTATGCGTGTGAGCCTACCTAAGTGCGGGGTCACTACTCACGTGGTAAAGGCAGGGTTGTACTTGGCACCCAGGTAATAGGAGTAGAGGTTGAACATTCCGATCATGAACGCCACGAAGACCATGATGAAGATGACCATG
>NC_137925.1:17551504-17554004 GCF_963457725.1 Sprattus sprattus
GCTGTGTGCTTGACACTTCAAAAGGTGTGTGTGTGTGTGTGTTTGTACATTCAGTTATCAAAAAGAGAGAGTATGTGTGTGTGTATTCATTCATTTCAAAGAGAATTGGGGAGAGAGGCAGGGTGTGTATGTGTGCGTCAGTGTGTGTGTTTGTACGTATCCAAAGAATAAAAAAGAATAGGCTAAAAGAATACTTTTGCTTCTGGGGACTCAAACAAACTTTTGTTTTCAAAGTGTGAGAGTGAGTGTGAGTGAGCGTGTGTGTGTGTGTGTGTATGTGTGTGTGTGCGTGTGTGTGTGCTTGCTACCTTGCTGCAGGGCATGATCCAGTAGGCGATGGCGAGGAATGGCAGGCCCACAGTAACTCCCAGCACAGTCCAGCACTTGACTCCGATGGACTGCTGCCGCAGACCTGATAGGTTCTCATACCAGATGGTCAGCAGTTGCTGCTGACAGTTAGGGTGGGCCACAAACTGAAGACGATAAAGGACACATCACACACACACACATACATAAACACAAAGACAAACACACACACATACATATACATAAACACAAAGACAAGCACACACAAAAGTAGATCATTTTAGGCCAGTGTATTAAAGGTAGAGCATGGAGAAATGAAGGGGGATCTATTAGCAGAAATGGAATATAGTATGCGCAATTATTCTTTTATTTATAACCTGTAACTATGAATCATGTCTTCATTAGACAAGAAAGGCAAGCCTATTCATTTAGCACATTTCATACACAGAGGCAATTCAATGTGCTTCACAAAAACAAAAGCAAAAGGAGCATTAATACAGGGAAGAGCGTAGAAAAATAAAAGCTAAAATAAACAAAAGAACATAGTAAATAAATGGCAAAGTCCATAAGATAGAATGAAAACATTGAGGAAGTAGAGTATCTCTGTTGGAACACCAAATAGAGAACCAAAGAGCAATAACCCGAATAGCTTCCATAATGGAGTCCATAATGGAATCCGTAATGGAGCCTGATAGCCGTCTTCAAATAAACTGGGGCCTTAAAATAGTCCTGGCAATCTTTTTGGAAGACTGAATAGCTTAGAATGAGCCCATCATATCTACATAGAGAGTGGGTCCTTCACCATGTTGCACCACCATGTTTCTACAGTAGCCCAGAAGGAACAAACAAAAACATAGAGGTTTGTATGGCCCCTGACAGCCACTGTAGGTTCTCCTATATGCGTGGAAAGGGAGGGGTTTAGGGTAGGGATGAGAACCTTTACGATTTTAACGATTCCGGTTCCTTATCGATTCGATTCCTTATCGATTCTCTTATCAATTCTTATTGGGTAAGGGGTGAAAAAAGAGCACAAACGGGTTTTTTACATTAATGTTCTTTTATATAAATTTCTAGAATGCTGCACACACCATAAACAGAATGTTTACATAAATAACCAAAAACTTTTATTAAAAAACAGACATTCTTGCCACTAAATATAAAACAACAATATTTAAATGCATATGTGGTGAGAGTGTCAACTCTAAAGCTATACATTTACATTGCAGAGCACTGTTGATTGCTATTTCACTCATTCACTCATAGCAAACAACCCCTATACAACCCTTCCTCTGCTACCTACTGATCTTTCTTTTCCAGAGCAGATATACCTCAGGAAATGTCTCATAATTGTTGGAACATTGCAATGCATCCAGGTTTAGTTTAAGTTAGTCCAATCTAAACCCCTCCCTCATAGCACTCTTGAGATAAACTAAATCTGGCAATAAAATGGCACTAACAAAATCGTTGAATTTTCTGATCTGACATGAAGCCCTTGTTATTGAGTAAAGGACTGTATATTTTCTTGTAGGTTGCTTATGGCTAATCGCGAACTATTATGCTTAACGCTTCTAATAGCAATGTAGAACCCACTACAAACACAATAACGTACTGAAACATACTTACTTGTATCATGCACACAATGCCTCACATACGTATTTGAAGAAAGATGATTCGCAAACTAGGCACTCAGTAGCCTATATTTAAAACTTAACTATTGCTGCCACTGAATTGAAAGAGAATCGTATCCATATCTAGGGAGCTGCACGCGCTGCTAGACAACGCCATTATTAACGGAGTCTTTTGCGCTTCATCCCTGACTTAAGGTAAACTCCTCAAAATGTTTTATCATAACGGTGTTACTCGTGTGTTATCAGCAAACTTTCTAGAACCAACAGAGGGGAGGCAAGCACTGCCTCTGCCTCAAGCCAACAGCTGAAAATAGAAGATTCTACAGCCAAGCTACATTATATGACAATGTCCAACATCGCCCATTCTGTTAAGCAATTAAATGCTAAGTTTAGTTATGGTTAACTTAACACGACAACGCAAACGTTTGCTGATAACACACGAGTAACACCGTTATGATAAAACATTTTGAGGAGTTTACCTTGGTAAATTAGGGATGAAGCGCCCTCGTTAGTTGAGCTGCTGCAGGCATCAAAAACATGACAATCTTGTAATTTAATACCATGTT
>NC_137925.1:17559004-17581504 GCF_963457725.1 Sprattus sprattus
TCAGTGCTTTGGGAAGTTTTCGATGATCCATTATATAATATCCAACTGCTGTTTACACAGTATTTGCAGTCAGAGTGCTTTTGAACCTCTAGAGAGGTTCAGAGGTTGGCTTTAAAAGAGAGTTGGTTGTCTGTGCTTTTTAGAATTTTTCCAAAAAGGATGTTGCTTTGAAGGTACATGGAACTACCAAGTCTGTGCGCAGAAATACCCCAGCATTGCCAGACCCACCCATGTTTTTTGCTTAGGATCTTGCTCATGTTACAAAATTAGCTAAATCATTTTGCCAAGTTATTCAATTAGCTTGAGGTCATGAGTGCCTGACTTTGCATGTTGCCAGCCACGTTGCCCATCAATGAAATTAGAGCCTACAGAGTGGAGAGTACAGTTCTCCTCTCCCTCCAAAGGGGCTAAGAATGAGACACAATGCAGAGAGACCATTAGCATCAATATATCAATATAAAAAAATATTTTCCCTTATTATTTACTGATTGAAAAACTCAAATTCTTTTCATAGGATTTGTCTTTCTTCATACAAGGGAGAACGAATAAAAAGTTTATCCAGGAACTCTGGAGCTACCAATTAACAGAAGATGTCTGAGTAGAAATGCAAACCTCAAGAGGGACTACAATCACTTGTTCCCTTGTTCATGTCCCTGATACAAAGAAATGGCATCAGAGAGAACAAATGAGGCCTTCATTATAAGTGTTATTTCAATAGAGCGTATGTGCTTTCAAAAATCTCAATAGTCTTGCAAATGGGTAATGATCACAATTCAACCCGAACAGTATGATTCACTGCTTATTCTTTCCAGTTCCAACAGGCACTCTCTTAAAATATGTCTCTTGTTTTTTTTTAAGCAGTGAGAACTTCCATTCAATGAGAAATGCTCTAATGAGTTTCTGGAGTCATTATGATAAAAATTCTCGAGCAGCGAGCTCTCACTGCTAAAAAGAGCGAGTGCTTCAATGACAGAATTCGGCTGGTAAAGAATGCCGGGCGCTTTATTGATGTGTCGAGCGGAGAACACTAATTCTCACAGTCAGAAAGGAGACGACGCAATCTGTCAAAGCATTATATATGGCTCTTTCTGCGCTGCTATCAATATCCCTCGACTAGCAATGTAAAATATGTTTGCAATGTGAAAACATCCTCATAATAACCAGCCAGTTTCAGTGTTTTCACTATGTGTGCTGTACGTTACTGTGTGTATAGTTGTGTCCTTGTCAAGTGGCTTTAGAACAAAATATTAAGTACCCGGGGGTAAGATGCAAATCACTAGGCTTTGGCTAAGACATTAGCATAATAGGATAAAAACACAACTACTCTGGCATACACTCTGGCATACACACAGGCACAACCACACACACACACACACACACACACACACACACACACACACACACACACACACACACACAGACAGACACAGACACACACACACAGACACACACACACACACATACACACACACACACACACTAAGGAGACCCAATGTCACATCTAGCTCTGGAGACGGTGGTCAGTCGTCTTTGATGTGGCATTTTTTCTCGGCTACACCGGCGCTCAGCTCTGAAATGTGATTGGCTCGTCACAGCCGGACAGGTCGGATTTACAAAAAGTAGTTCCTCCGAAACCGGCGAATTACAATGGCTCTCTTATCTGGCAACGGGTGCAATATCATTTCATCCCTCTTAAGTCCTCTCAGACGTCCTGGAAATGGACTTTTGTGGACGGCACAATGCACTTGACTTGTAATGTAGTAGGGGTTGCATAGAGGGCGGATGGGATTGGATTAACACTAAGGCCCCTGTTCCGAATGCTCTCTTAGAGGGAAGGGACATGTCTAAGGAGGAGTGCATTATAAAGTTGATAAGAAGAGAGAAAGAGAGAGAGAGAGAGAGAGAGAAAAACACACATACACACTCACAGACACTGTGAAAGAGAGAAATTGAAAAAAAAAACTTGTATAATGGTAAAAATAAATGGTGGAAAGAAACATTATGAGAAAAATAAAAAAGTGAAGATGACATGGGTGGCTTGTCCCATCTCTCCCCTGTTCTCTGTTAATTTAGGTTTGGGGTGCCCCCGCACCACTCCTCTCTGCTTTCCACTCTCTCACCCATTAATAAAAACATGGCCACTGTCAGTGTGCCAATTTCACACCTCTGCACAGCTTACGACATTTACCCCACATCCACGGTTTCACACACAGTCCCAGATCTATCTGTGTGTGTGTGTGTGTGTGTGTGTGTGTGTGTGTGTGTGTGTGTGTGTGTGTGTGTGTGTGTGTGTGTGTGTGAGTGTGTGTGTGTGTGTGTGTGTGTGTGTGTGTGTGTGTGTGTGTGTGTGTGTGTGTGTGTGCGTGGTATGAGTGTTGTAATGAGGTCAGTGGAGTTCCTCTCTGAAGGCACACACTGGGTCAGCTGGTGAGACTTGATTAGAAACACAATAGTAGACTTGAGGAAAGCCAAAAGTCCTCGACACTAATTACCTTCTAAAGGACCTGAGAGAGGAGATAGAAAACAGAAGGGAGATTGCTCTGGCTGCTTTAATTTAGATAGTGTGTGTTTGCAGTGTGTGTGTGTGTGTGTGTGTGTGTGTGTGTGTGTGTGTGTGTGTGTGTGTGTGTGTGCGTGTGCGTGTGTGGTGTGTGTGTGTGTGTGTGTGTGTGTGTGTGTGTGTGTGTGTGTGTGTGTGTGTGTGTGTGTGTGTGTGTGTGTGTGTGTGTGTGTGTGCGTGTGTGGTGTGTGTGTGTGTGTGTGTGTGTGTGTGTGTGTGTGTGTGTGTGAATGCATGTCTGTGTGTGCTTGTGTGCCATTTTGTCATTGAATGGCACTTGTTGTCTATTTCTCTCCCTCTCTCCCTGTGTGTTTTGGAGATGACACACTGTGCCCTGTGATGGATGTGTGGGGATGAAAACGTCAGACACCGTGAACGATGGGCTGACAAACACAGCCGTGGGTGTGACTGGGTGTGACAGATGTAGGATGGATTGGGCGTGTGTGTGTGTGTGTGTGTGTGTGTGTGTGTGTGTGTGTGTGTGTGTGTGTGTGTGTGTGTGTGTGTGTGTGTGCAAGTGTGTGTTTGTCAGGGTGGACAGGGGAGGACAGATATGTGTGATGTCTCATACTTGTCATCACCTGGATCCCACACAGTAATCTCACCTGCACTGACAAGACTGCTGTCACCAAGTGCATTAGCAACAGCCTGCTAGAATAAATCCATCCAATCTGATTGAATCCAATGTAATGTCATATGAAGTCCAGAGTTGTACTGTGGTAGTGGCTTGGTATTATTGGAATGGATAGACTGAACACTGGATAATATGCATGCAGATCTGGGTATATGTTAATATAGCCACATATGCATACACACACACTTGGCGGAGGCCTGTATTGAATTAATTTATTTCTGCCCCCAATGTGCTTCTTACCCCAGAAGAGACCAAGGAGGCCTCTGATTTAATTAAGGGATGTATTGGGCCGATAAGGTTACATACAGTAAATGTCCTGTTGACAGACAGACAGACAGACAGACAGACACACACACACACACACACACACACACACACACACACACACACACACACACACACACACACACACTCTCACACACACACACACACACTCACACACTCATACTCACACACACACACACACACACACACACACCTTACAGAAGCTCTGCAAGCAGTGGGCACTTCTTCTGAGTTACTCTGACACCTGCAGACCTGCAGTATCTGAAAATAGTAATCAGTTTTTAGTAGGGATGCACGATATTGAATTTTAGCCGATATCCGATATGCCGATATTTACAAGCTCATTTTGGCCGATTGCCGATGCCGATACCGATATATACACCTCAGCTTTTAAATTATTGAAAAGTCTCTCCTGTACTAGAATTAATCTGTTATTATGCTAGAATATTGCTGTAAATACAGGACATTACAGACTTGATTTGTATCATTTTAGAAAGACATTCACTCATGAAACTGAAATGGTTTAAAATATGGCAGATTTATTTATATTTTCACGTCACAATTTTCATACTTGAACAGTACCTCCTTGAACTTGAACAACTACACTCTGGAAATGCAGCTTGGCTTACTTGGCAAGCTAACGTTGGTTAACTGACTTACAGTTTAATAACGTCCCTTCTAGGATTTCTAGACTAATCTATGTAACGTTATTGCCAAGTTAGCTGTATAAATTCCATAGATGGAAAAGTAAGCCATGTACAGATAGCGTGGGCTCGTGACATAACGTTTCACATCGCGTCAAATGAGGCATCATCAACTTCTCTGGTGTCACATAGCATGCTTGGCTAACTTTGCAAGCTAACCTTGGTTCACTAACTTACAGTTTAATAACGTCCCTTCTAGGATTTCTAGACTAATCTATGTAACGTTATTGCCAAGTTAGCTGTATAAATTCCATAAATGCAAAAGTGAGCCATGTACAGATAGCGTGGGCTTGTGACATATTGTTTCACATCCCGTGAAATGAGGTATCATCAACTTCTCTGGTGTCAATTAGCATGCAAGCTAACAAGCTAGTGTTGTCTAGCTAACTCCGTAACTTATTAACGTCTATTAGCGCGACAGGCACTACCACACAATGCAGCACTGCCTTGTCTGCACTCTACTACCCAACCCCTGCAGCCCAAAAGACCTTGCAGTTTTCAACAGCAATGCAAAGGACTGTGTAATGAAATGGGAAACTGCCATATAAACGCTTCAGTGAAACGAAAAGAAGAAGAAGCGCGACAGGTAATGTTGTAAAGCGTGGCACGCGGGTGGTCTGCATCTATGCATGCAACCTACGTTATGGCTTAAGTTTTCTGACAAATAGGCATTTTGTCATCATCCTCTGATACTGTGAAGTAGGCTACTGCCACACAGCCGACGCTCATAAACATTTGCTTTGCGTGCGCATAATTTACACGTCACCTTATCGGCAGAAATGTTTCATATCTGCAGATACCGATAATTACATTTTGAAGCCGATATCTGCCGATACCGATGTCTTGCCGATATTATCGTGCATCCCTAGTTTTTAGAAAGGAAACCACTGCACATTCCATAAATGTGTCCACAGCTAGGCCCATAATATGACCGCTGAACAATTACAAGCACATCTGTAAAAGGAGGCTTAGTAGTGTTACCTGCATGTTGTGGGCTGGTGGTGTGACCACGTGGTGTGTAGTGAGTTTTAACATAAACACTTCATAGTGACAGGTAAACATAAAAAGCACATGGTCTTGCAGTGGCATGCTGCTAGTATAAGCATGCGTTGTTGTGATGTGCACAGGTGTGAGGTGTAACTGAGCAGTACTCCTAATTATCTGGATGCTTTACTCTGCTTGTGGTCCGATCAGCACTGATTGCGTTCCATCTTCTCTGTTTCTGCCGTGCCAATCTGTGAGTGTTGTGCAGGTGTTGGGAGTGATTACACAGATCATAAAGTGTGAAAAACAAGTTTTGAACTTTGTAAACACATCCATGTTGTGTTTTTTTATATGATGTATAACATATCATGAGCTGAATGAGCACTCGGTGCTGTGGCTGGCGGGCACACACACACACACACACACACACGAACATTTACAGTTTATAGTACAATATTCCTTATAAACTTGATAGCTTTCTATAGTGTTTCATGGTACGTCAACATTTCTCCCTAACATCACTTCATCTGAATGTTTATTATTTCTATTTATTTAAGAGCTAGCGATCAGGACCAAAGCTTATCTCACATAAGTTACATTACTGGCTGTTTGATAATGTAGTCAAGACTAAGGCAGATAGATAGGGACAGGGCTCATTTGCATATTCATAGATATGCAAATACTGAATGTGACAAAGTTGTAAAAAAAACATGGAAGCCATTTAATTTTGTTCATCACAAAAAACGTATAAATATGTATTTTTGAGGAACAGAAATAGGGGTGCCAGGAGAGGGACTTTAAAAAACAAATAGTTTGACACGCACTAAAATCCTGAAGCAGCCGGGTAGCAAGCAAGCTGTTTCTCCCCCCATTTCACAACGGGACTGTTTCCTGCGACACAATAATTTTTTCTGAGATTGGCGGCCAGCTCTGCTGCAGGCTCTGTTTGTCGCCTGGGGAATTTCTCTGCCAGACAAACAGATTCCTGTGCTTCCTCGCCATACTGGGCTCTGTGGCCTCCGGAGGTTGTGTATGTCATTTGTATGCTTGGTGCATTTGATGGGCCTCATGATTAGAGTCTGTCTGTCTACCCTAGTGCCCATCTTTATTGATCTGCTGGCTGTGACATCTGGTTGTGAGTAACAAATGTTTCTTGCCAGTCATGTTTATTGTCACTGATTACTGTTTACTGTTTATACTGTTTATATATTGTTTATGTGTATTTACTGCTGCCTGCTATTTATTGACGTTATTATTAGGGGTAGGTGGAGTGCCCACCTCTCTTTTGTCTACTTTTCCTGCCTTTTATACTTCATGAAATTAAATGGAATATAACATTGTTCTCTGTGTGTAACCCTACTCAGCCACGGGTCTAGTGAACCTAGCTTGCCTGTCCCTACTGTTGGTTTTTCTGTCAATCACTGCCCCTTTGAGGGCTGGTGTACTCATCTATATTAGCGCCCCCTAGGGGCGCAGGATGATATGGGTCTCACTTACACACCCTTTACACATCGTAAAGTAGAATGATGAAACCAGTCCTAAGAGACTGATGTGATTACTGAGTGAGAATGACCTCAGTGATGATTATGACATCATTGCCGTGTGACCACAACCTCATCGCCGGCTGATGGCCCCTACGTAGGGATGTCTCTCTGGCTTACATCACCTTGGAGACCAACTGATAATCAGGATGGAATGGGAGCGACGACAGCTAATTAAACAAACTCCTGGAGGGAGACCACTTCAATTTACAGCTCTGCGGACTGCAGACACACCAACATCTGTGCCTCGCCCTACAGATATGACCGGCACTCACTTCTCTTCTCTCTCTCTGCTCTGTCCTCCCTTTTATTTTCCCAAACCCTCTAAATATATAGACTATGGCCTTTAAAAGCACCCTTAATGTGAACTAAATCTCCTCTTGCAGTGAATAACATGTACAGTTTGGCAAGGGCTGATTGCTTCCAATAGTGATTCAAGACACCTTTCATTAATTATAAAAGTCATCCCAAAGCTAATATAGACAGAGATATTTTATAGAGGGCTGATGGACTCTGTGCTCTTTGGCTCTGTGGTATATGGACAGTAGCTACTACAGTTAGATTGGGATTGTCTCTCATTCTGGGCACTCAAAGCACACAAACACACACACACACACACACACACACACACACACACACACACACACACACACACACACACACACAGTCACACACACACACACACACACACACACACACACACACACACACACACACACACACACACACACACACACACACACACACACACATACACACACATACAGTGAAGGCAGGTATGCAGGCTCATTGGTAGCAGATGGGCTTTGATGTCTTGGTCAATGATGCTTCAGCAAGAAGAACCAGATCTATACCCGACTGCAGGATGACTGCTCTACTCCCTGAATCAATACACTCATGGGGTTAGGTCTTTTTGAATCCCATTTAACACGGCTTACTGTACGTAAAACAATGCCATGTTCACAAGTAAGGTATTGACTTTCCCATTTCTATCTCTCATTCAACTTTGTACCAACATGAGGTTTTTCTCCCACCTGCCAAAAAGACCACTTCTTCAACTGAAGGAGTGTAGGAAATATGAGGGGGTACCCAACCCTCCACTGCTGAACTTGACCAAATGCAGATGTGTACAGTACCACTCCCAAATGCAAAACTGGTTTAACTTGGGAGAATACACATCTTGGATATTTACATTTCTTCATCTACGTTTCTTTATGGTAGCTTTGCTTTGACCCCACAAATGCAACCCTTAAGGGGTTGTAGAAAGCAGTGTTTCATAACAAGATAAATCACATGTAAATCTCTTTACTACACTACTTTCAGTCTGTCTGTCTGTCTGTCTCACCTTGAACTCGGTCTCGATGTTGGCCAGCCTGGCCAGCTCATTGCTGAGCTCCAGCGCGGTGAGCACGGGGTCCTCGCTGGACAGGGACAGGTAGGCGGCGCTGGCCAGGCCCTTGTAGGCGTTCATGCGCGAACGTGAGTGGCTGAAGGCGTCGCGCCGCTGCTTGTCGATGCACTCGGCGCACTTGCAGAAGTAGTCGTGCGGCCTCTCGATGCGTGCGCCCTTCATAAGCAGCGTGTGCACGATCTCGTACTCCTGGCAGTGCGCCGACAGGATGACGGGCGTGATGTCGTGCGAGAAGCGCGTGCCGTCCTCGTCGTACGCGTAGAAGTCGTCGTCGCGGAGCTCCTGCTCCAGCGGGCTCAGCGTGAGCCGCAGGCCGGCGGCCAACACCGGGTGAGCCAAGATGGCCTCCACGATGCGCACGTAGCCCTTGCTGATGGCCAGCAGGAGTGCGTCTCCGATGCGCGCCAGCCCTTCTTTCTTCAGCAGCAGTTCGGTCACCTCCAGGTGCTCGTTGCCCACGGCTAGCTGCAGTGCATTCTGGCCCATGTAGTCCACGCAGTTGACGTTGAGTGTCTTGGACTCCTCCAGCATCTTGCGCACCATGGGGATGTTGCCATACTCGGCTGCCTCCAGGAAGCACTCCTCCTCCGCCGTCAGGCTGGTGCCACGCTCATTGAACATGTAGGCGGGGCCACGGATGGCTTGCCGACGGCCCTTCTCCCGGAGGGTGGTGTGGCGTCTATGCATGGTGCCCTCCGACCTGACAAAGATTTATAGGAGAATGGAGAGAGACAGACAAGGAGAGAGAGAGAGAGAGAAAGAGAGAGAGAGAGAGAGAGCGAGAGATGTCCTGAGCACAATGTCCTCAGCAAAGGTCAAATCGGATTTCTTCCAAGTTACCGCACTACGGACCACATTTACACTCTACACACCCTAGTAACTAAACATGTAAACCAAACACAAAAAGGAAAAATATTTGCTTGTTTTGTTGATTTCAAAAAAGCATTTGATTCAATCTGGCATGAAGGACTATTTTATAAACTTCTACAAAGCGGTGTAGGGGGTAAAGTTTACCAACTAGTTAAGGAAATGTACTCTGAAAACAGAAATGCTGTGAAAATTGGTGACAAAATTACAGAAGACTTCACCCAAAAAAGAGGGGTGAGGCAGGGCTGTAGCCTCAGTCCAACTCTGTTCAATATTTACATCAATGAGTTAGCGGTACAGTTGGAACAGTCTACAGCTCCTGGCCTTACCCTAAAAGACAAAGAAATTAAATTCCTCCTCTATGCAGATGACCTGGTGCTGATGTCTCCCACTGCACAGGGACTACAACAGCACCTGGACCTGCTAGAGAAATACTGTCAGCAATGGGCCCTGACAGTAAACCTAAAAAAGACAAACATTATGGTATTCCAAAAGAAGCCCAGATGTCAGGAACACAGATACCATTTTAATCTAGGCAGCACCGCCCTAGATCACACGATGCAGTACACTTACCTTGGCTTGATTATAACTGCATCAGGGAGTTTCAGCATGGCAGTGAATGCACTAAAAGAAAAGGCTCGCAGAGCACTATATGCAATAAAAAGAAACTTCTGGAACATAAACATACCAATTCAAGTTTGGTGCAAAATCTTTGATTGTGTAATCCAGCCCATTGCGCTGTATGGAAGTGAGGTATGGGGTCCACTCAGTGAGCATAGCTACACTAGATGGGACAAACATCCTATAGAAAGCTTACATGCAGAGTTCTGCCGATTGATCTTAAAAATCCCAAAGAAAACACCAACAAATGCATGCAGAGCAGAACTAGGCAGATTCCCATTGGCCATCAACATGCAAAAAAGAGCCCTCAAATTCTGGATACATCTACAAACAAGTCCCACTGACACACTGCACTTTAATGCAGTAAAAACTCAAGATCTGAACCCTGAAAAGAGTCCTCTAAGTCAGCTTGTACTGAGACTAACTAATCTCCCCCTAACAGTCATTAATAACTTCTCTCAGACAAGCGCTGCTTTCAAACTGAACACCAATACGATCATTCAAGAATCTAAAGAAAAATATCTTGAACATTGGCAAAAGGAGACAAAAAAACAAAGCAAATTAGAATGTTACCGGTCCATAAAATCTGAATACCAATTGGAAGAATATCTCTTTACTGTTAGAGATATAAAGCAGAGACAGATCCTGACCAAATACAGACTAAGTGACCACTATCTTGCCATAGAAAAAGGCAGACAAAGAAAATCCTGGCTGCCAAGAGAGCAACGAATATGTGGTCACTGCGTAACAGGTGAGGTCGAGACAGAGGTGCACTTTCTTCTTCACTGTGAGAAATTCAATAATATAAGGAAGTCATACTTTGACAGGTTTACGAGCCTAATCCCAGGCTTCCAAAATCTAGAGGAACGGGAAAAGATGTCAGTCTTGCTTGGACAGCAGGGACAGACAGCGGGTCTTGCTGCCAAATTTGTCTGTGAATGCCATAGGGCAAGGGACGGTGATTGTGGTCTGTGAAGTTCTACACACACACACACACACACACACACACACACAAGCACACACACACCCCCACAGTCACACACACACACACACACAATCACACACACACACGCACACACACACACACACACACACTTTGATATGTTGATATGTGTAGATTTATGTCTGTGCTATGCTTTGGCAATGCAAACTATATTTGTCATGCCAATAAAGCTCATTTGAATTTGAATTTGAATTTGAGAGAGAGAGAAAGACAGAGAGAGAGGAGACGGAGGGAGAAAAGAGAGTCATGATTATAAGATATTGATCTAATGACTGGCAGTGAAAATGCTTACTGATTGCTTATAACCTTACACAGAGAGAAAACACCATAAGACAAGCGGCCAGTGGGCGATCACGACACAGGTCATTGTTCAAGGAACCTCAGGTGACATCATGCATCAATCAGAGGTCTCCCTTCGGGGCCACTGAGGTCAGGTCACAATAGAGTTACAGTTTATTGACATATACATACACACACACACACACACACACACACACATTCACCAACTCTCTCGCTGTCTCTCTGTCTCTCTCTCATTCACACAGACACACACACACACACACACACACAAACACAAACACACACAAACACACACACACACACAGTTACCTTTGGTTAAATTAAACGTATTTGTCTGAGGATTGGTCTGTCAAGCTTCACATGATGTTTAGGGTGAAATATGGACTCACACTGACTACCAATTACGGTACTTCATTAGACAGCAGCCAGGCTCAGGTGGCAGAGGTAAAGAGAGGAGGAGATGGGTTAATGAGAGAGATAGGGGAACTGCTTTAAGGAGAGGAAGAGAGTGGCGGAGACATCAGAGGAAAGTAAATCCTGTGGATGAATTACAGGGATAAGGAAACATGTTCTCTTGGTGGAGTACCAAGAATACCAATTGGATGCTGCCTACAGTGTGTATGTGTGTGTGTGTGTGTGTGTGTGTGTGTGTGTGTGTGTGTGTGTGTGTGTGTGTGTGTGTGTGTGTGTGTGTGTGTGTGTGTGTGTGTGTGTGTGTGTGTCAACAGGACATTTACATAAGACATATGTGACCTTATCGTTCCAATTCATCCCTTGACTAAGTCAGAGGCCTCCTTGGTCTCCTCTGGAGTAAGAAGCACGTTGGAGGCAGAAATCCATTAATTCAATACAGGCATCCCCCAAGCACACACAGACTGGCTTGTTGCACAAAAGACTCCATGAATACATGCTGCACCCTGTCAAACCTACACCAGCCCGCTCGGAAAATGACTATTTCAGCCACACAAGAGAGGATCTGCTTCTTCCACTTTCACAGGATCAAACAGAGGGAAAGGAGAAAAAAAAGAAAGCTGTGATGAAAGAAAACAGGAAGAGTTTCCTTTTTCATTCCAATATGTCTGTGTGTGGGTGTGTTTGTATGGGGTGGTTTTTGTGTCTGTGTGAACATGAGTGTGTTGGTGCATTTGAGACATCGAGCAGGTAAATAGTCCAAACAAATGAGTTTGTCTAGCACAATAACAAAGCTGGCTCAAGCAAAGATAAACAGGGGAATTCTCATGTATATAGAGGTATACAGAAAAGTGAAGACAGTAGGGTTATGCCTCCAAAAAGCCCTTTTTGATGCACTACCATTAGAGTTAAAATGTGGTTTGACCTATGTCATGTTGTGCTACCCATGTACGTTCCATTGAAATGGCAACCAGATAACCGCAGTACATTTTTCCTCTAGAACCCTTTTCAACATCCACCGGAGAAGAGAGGAACCGTCAGAGGACTGCTGCTAATTTCACTTTGCGATGGGGCCTTGACACAAACAAGCTCTGAGCTCTTATTGCTCACTTCCCTGTGTGAGACACGAAACACACAGTGTCAATCTCCGCAAGGCCTGGCATGAAAGCAGCACATGGCGTGACAGCTGCTGGGGTTCATCCTGGAGTTGTCAAGTCATGGAAAAACTCGACACTCCACAGATGAAGTGAAACCACTGCTCGTTTCAGCGCTACAAACATTAACACAAAACTGCTAAGATTATGGTAATCTCGAGATCAGTCGTCTGCTGTGTCTTTCAGTAAATACTAAATAAATAAATAAATGCATGTGTGTGTGTGTGTGTGTGTGTGTGTGGTGGTGGTGGGGGGGGGGGGGGGGGTGTTAAAAGCATAATTACCCAACAGTAACACAATTTTGAGTAAAAAATAATGTATGTCATGAATCAATTTGAGTGGGTATTAAAGGGTGAGGGATAACATTTACGTCTTCCAACCTTTAATTACTCCCGAATCCTGAGCCAAACCCAAAAATTGGACACCAGAAGGACCACTGGCAGTTGGCAGCTCATAAAGCTTATCGTGTGGATAGACAGAGAGAAGACGGGAGGGAGAGAGAGAAAAAGAGAAAGGGAGGTGGGGGAGAATAAAATGGAAAGAGAGAAGGAGAGGATGAGAAAAGGAAGAGTGAGCAAGTGAAAGCCAAAGAGAGAGAGGGAGGGAGAGAAAGATGGACAGAGAGAAAAAGGTGAAAGAGGAGCTACAATGAATGACAAAACCGTGCCCACGCTCAGAGCACAGACGATTACACAAAGCCCTGAAAGATCAAACGCTGGTGGGAACAGGTGAAAATAGGAACCCATTCAAGCCGCACTCGTGCCCCGGAGGAGCATGAAAGAACGTGGCACACAGGAGATGGTTGCGCGGCCGAGTGGAGTCGCTCAGTGGTGCAGAGAAGAGGGCGCTGAGGTGTGTGTTTGTGTTTGTTAGGAAAGGGTGAAAGGAAGATAAAAATTGAGGTTTGCTAACCTTGTTCCAGCTGGGGAGAGTTGGACAGTGACAGTTGGTCAAGCACAAGGCTATACTGACACTGTTCACACACACACACACACACACACACACACACACACACACACACACACACACACACACACACACACACCGGCACACAAACACACACACACACACACATACACACACACACACGCACACACACACACACACACACACAAACACACACAGTGTGTAATGTACATATTTAGTCCGATTAAGAACGGTTCTGAGGCCCTACCAAAGATGAGTATTGTTGCAGTGTACCTACCATGGATGATTCCTTGTTTATTCATTGTTAATTATATCAGGCTTTTTAAGCAGACAATCATCCTTTGAATCATCCTTTTTAATTCTTTGCTGGTTCAACTGCATATCAAACATTTAAGACAATCAGTCAGTTTTAATAGAGTGAAAGATATTTTCTTTCACTCTGTCACTCTCTCTCTCTCTCTCTCTCTCACTCTCTGCCCTCGTTCCCTTGCCCTGTCCATCTCTTACGTCTGGAACACAATCACTGCAATGACTATGGGATTGCCTCCCTTTCTCCCTGACTGTGTGATTCTTGCTCTCTTTTCGCAGTGTCTCCCAGCATCTCTCTGTCTCTCTCTCTCTCTTTCTCTCTCAATCGCTCTCCATTCCCTCTGGCTCTGGGACTGGAGGGAGATAATCAGCTGCGCTGGGGCATGTGTGTGCAGAGACAGGCAGAGATAACAGGGTGATGAAGAGGGATGGGAGATGGGACTTTAACAAGAGGTGACACCGCACGCAGAAAGAGGGGAAGAGAAAATGAGGAACAAGTGAATGGAAACAGCAGATATGCAAATGCAGTGGAACAGATGATGGAGAGGGAGATAGAGAGCGCGAAAGAGAGAGAGAAAGAAAGAAAGTGAGTGACGACAGTATAATTAAATCTGTCCCTGTTTCATTGGACAAGTTCATGGAAGGTGACCGTGGGTGCATCTCCCTCCACAAATGTCTTAAAAGCGGAGAGGGGCTCCAATTTTCAGTGGAAATGATTAAAATGCCAAGAGTTCCCATCTGCTGTTGGGCAAGGAGGGGCACTTAAATGCTCAAATACTGTCATGTCCTCAACACCCTGTCACTTTTAACAATTCTCATAAAAAGTAACACTTCTGTTGGGGTTCAACCAGGCTTACTAATATTGTGTCAGTGCTTTGGTGTGTGTGTCTGCGTGCGCATGCTTGTGTGTGTGTGTGTCTGTCTTTGTGTGTGTGTGTGTGTGTGTGTGTGTGTGTGTGTGTGAATGAGAGAGAGGGTAGAGGGAAGGAAGAGAGGAATTTGTGGAGAGTGAAAGAGAAAGAGAAAAGAGAGGACAATAGATAGACAGCCTGTGAATATACACTGATAGTTAACTAGTAATAGTTAACAACAGTCCATCTTTTGACACATAGCTCTTTGGTGGAATCCATCCTTTGTGTGAAGTACTCAGAGGAAGACTTTAAGGCAAAATCATTATCTGCACCAAATGATGTGTAGCGGCACATTCCTCAGAGGCCATTCCTTTTAACAGGCATGCAAATTCCATCTCATGGGGTGAAATGCATGCTTGGGGTGCAGGTAGGCTGGTGGGGATCCTTTGGAAATGGCTGAAAATGTCCCACACTTTATGAAGCCCACAGGAAAGCCAATAGTATGGGAGCTTTTAATGAGAAAGCCCAAAGCCTGCCCTGCCTAAACCCATTGTAAGTTTTCAGAGATAATTGTTTATAACCTTTTACATCCAATTACAATGACCAATTACAAGAACTTAGATATGATTGAAAATAATAATTTGTATTTACTATCACCTTTTGGCAGATTACAAGATTACAGGCAAGGTGAATGAAGCATGGCCATCCACCAATGCTTGAAATATGGGGGGTAGGGATGCTGTTTCAAGGGAAATAATCTTAAGGATGAACATTTTAATGCTGTGCCCTTTGATGTTACAGAATCAAAGCACTTCTCTTAGCCAAATGAAAGGGGGAATAGACTGGGCATTGAATCAGAGAGACAGGTTCTCTTTCTTGTTCATACACAACCAGGTGTCAGGAAGCAAAAGGGAGCGTCAGCACTTCCAACTGAAGCTTTCCCGACCATGTTCACTTTAGTCTATTACCACACATATCAAAATGGGGTAGGAATAGGAGCTCTCATCATACCAGGTACATGTTTGCATGCATTGAGAACTTGTGAACACACTGATAAGTAAAGAAGCACCGTATGCAAGGCCCTTTTTTGTTGATGATGTGGAATTCTGTAAATGACCTTGGTGCCGCACACCTGTTTAACTCAGTTCAGAATGATTCAGCAAAGACGTGTATGATCCCAAATGCACCTGATGCAAATGCACCTGTCCAAAATAAATGGAATAGGCCGTTCTGGGTGAGACTACAGTTTCATGTAAGATACAAGATTGTAAATCATGTCTTCAGTCCAGAAATGTGTAATTTTAAATGTTCTTGCTTGTCCTTAAAGTGTTGAAGGGTAGGTATCAAGTGTAAAGCCTATATTGATGGTAATTTCTTAAATATGCCTACAAAACCTTCTGTGTGAGACAGTTTCCGGACTTCAATTTCACCCAGAAACCGATGCAAACTTCTAGGATACTGCTCGGCACGCTGTGACGTACACCGAGGCCTCTTCTTCCCTTGCCATTAATCAAGGCTGATTCAACCCAAGGCCAGCTGTATCATTATGTCTGCATAACAAACCTCTTATCACAGGCGAACACGGGGAACGGAATTACATCAAAAACAGTCTAGGAGTACATACCATTCCGTGCCAATTGATCAATCAATGACAAAGGGGAACCATATTGCATTTCAGACACTTCAGACAGTGTTGGCACCTACAATATCCACAAGCTGGGTTCCACTTTTCCCATTATTACTCGTAGGCATGTCGAGATCGTGATAAGACATGAGTTATGGCAAACTACTCAAAAACAATGACATGTGCTCTCACATCGAAAAGTTTCCGCTGTGGTCCACAGTAGTACGTTAAGAAAGGCACGATAACAACATCGATCACCTATCTATGGTGTGTTAACGCTCAAGTCAAGTTTATCTGGTACACCGCAAGAAACATCCACGTTTTCTAGAATAACTTAGCCCGGACTTAACCAAATGAAAAAAAAAATGCATATGCTCCGTGTTCGTTTAGGAAAATGTACAGTTGGATTTACAACGACTGGTAAATGTCATGACTAGTCAAGTACTAAAACGATTTTACTTCTTTTCTCCCTTTTACAGGCACGATATTGAACAATGACCACATTGAATAGCAAGAACATATTTACTAATCAGACAGTAATAACTGCGGCTAAACAGACCTGTTGCTACATACGTTATACATCGAATTTAACACATTTGCTGCGGAATATGATTATCCTCATGCGTGTCCAAAGCAGAGCTGTTCTAATGTCATTGGAAAGAGGCAAGCAGCTCTCAGGTTTTTAAAACAGTCGAGACCAAACTCTTAACAGTAAAACAGATGTACTTACATATTTGTTGAATCGCAGTTGGGTTTGCGCTCTATGTTTTCCGAGCAGTGGTTCTCTTCATGATCTGTGCACTCCTGACCGTGGTGCCGGTGTCGCTGTCCATGGTCCTGAAACGTGCGCAGAGAGCCCGTTTTTCCGCCGCGCGTTGGAGAGGTAGCATGCCTCCCGTCCTCTAACCGGACATTCTGACGCTGGTGGAACAGCGAGGCCGTTCTCGTGAAGCGATGGGCAAACTTTGGCGGATCTGAGCTCGTCACGTCAAGGGGGTGTTGCACCGGTATGCGTACGTTCGAGTCAGGAGCTGACGCCCGCCGCATCGGGAAACTGGCCTGGCGGCGCATTTTGGGGTGCCGCCGTGGAGTGCGGGAACTGGTCGGAGCTTGAGAGAGAAGCTGCGCGGGAGAGGCAGGCACATGCTCTTCTTCGCCGGCGTCGGTTTGTTCTCCTTCATCAGACATTTGGACTTATCGCCAAATTGCATCTTTTTATCAAATTACACTGAATAATTACTCTACTCGCTTGTTATCGTCTGATGTTTCCCTGCGCATCAAAGAAAAAAATGAGAACGCAACAAGTGATAGGAAATAGTTTATTTTGTGTTCATAACAACTTGGACAACACTTCTGTCCTCCAAAACAATAACACAGCCCTTGGTAACAAAAACTGTCTACCACAAAAACTCCTGCCTGAGCGTGCACGAGTAAACACACGCGCACCAATCTGTGTAATGGTCTTTGTAAAAATAACCTATTCATTCATCCGAGTATGTTCTTGTCTTGTGTCTCCATTCAATGGAAAATTACAAACTTAATTTTGTCTAGCCCTCGTATGGTGTCCTCTATAGATCTCTTCCCTGACAGAAAATTAGATTTCGAAGATGGCACAGCAGATAAGTAAATTGAGGCAACAGTGGCTAGCCTGGAGGCTAACTTGCTAAAGTAATAATAATTTTCCCTTTCATCACGTAAAACAAGACTGGAGGCAGGGGAGATGATTGAATGAGTTTATTCCTCTTTCTTTTTTAGAGGGAAATGGACTATATTCTCTTTTGAAGTCGAATTTCAATCCCAAAAACAAATCACACTAAATTATAAAATCTCCTTCTCATGTGACCTATCCTCATGAACTCTAGCTTCATTCGTCGAGGGTGATTTTAGATTATGGCATCAATCTGCTCATTGCAACTTTTACCCTGAAGTTGGTAATTCAGCATGCCAGCCAGAACATAGTATGTAGGTGGTTAGATAAGTGGGTTTGGCCATGCCAGGCCATCCATAAAGAGAGATCGCCACAACCACAAAGGTCACCCACTGCATGTGCATCTGTGTGTATGTTCCTGCGGACGCATGCGTACACCTGGTTGCTGGCGCCTGGTCCATCTCTCTCTCTCTGAGGCTTTTTGCAAATGATTTCATTACTTTAAAAAAAAAAATTGCTTTGATGATGCAGAATCAATAAAGCAGACCCTGATCATGATACAAACCAAATTCATTAGAGGCGGACTCTACAGGCTGATCCTGACCATGTAACATCCCACACATGTATGTAGTGGAACTGCAGTATTTCAGGTTTAAACACAATGGACACCTACGAACCTTAGCCCCCATCACGAACTCTCTGACATTAGAGCTGAGGATAAGGCCTGGGTGTATTAAAATCATGCAGAGAATAAGCCTTACTGGGACTGACTGGTATCAGCATGATGTTGTGACAGCATCATCTGAACTGGGAGGAGACTAAAATTTAAAGTGACATCGGCAGAGCAATATAGTTCATGTGCCCACACGCACACGCACACACACACACATACACACACACACACCCACGCACAAATGCACACACACACACACACACACACACACACACACGCGCACACACACACCCACACACACACACACACACACACACAAACACACACACACACACACCCACACACACACACACACACACACAATGTCAGTCTGCATGTCTCTTTCTCTCTCCCAGGAGAAGTCCTCTGGGGAGCTCCGTCACACCGGGCTGGGGCGGCTTAGTCACCCAAAGCCTCTGTCTCCACAGCTTCCCACTGCCATCAGTGCTAGCAGGAAAGCCACTTTAAATGCCCCACTACCACGGCATGCCCAGGGGGGAGCGGAGAGAGTGAGAGGTAGCAAGGTGGCGGAGGGAACTCAGGGAGACAGAGCTTAAGATGACAAGACGTTAGGTGCACATCAGAATGCTTTACACAGACAGAAAGAAAGAAAGAAAGAGAGGGAGAGCGTTACACAGACAGAGAGAAAGAAAGAGAGAGAGAGCATTACACAGACAGAGAGAAAGAAAAAGAGAGAGAGCATACAAAGACAGAGAAAAAAAGAAAGAGAGAGAGCGAGAGAGAGAGAGAGAGAGCATTGCACAAAAAAAACCTAAAGCTGAATAACTTTACTTAAAAGACAATAAAAAAAAACATAAATTAAAGCAGTCTACATCATCAGAGAAAGAAAGAAACAAATGAATAAAGAAACAAGGAGAGACATATATAAAGAGACATAGTGGGTGAAAGAAGGAATGAAATAAAGGCAAAAAGAGACAAAGCTGAGAAGAAATTGAGCCAGAGATAGAAGAAAAGAAAGAAAGAAAGCAGTCTGTGATCAGTGAGCTATTTGCTCTGCAGGAAGTCCAGAACTACAAGGCTCAGATCCGGATATCTGACATCAGCAGAGGTCAATTCCTGTGATTGGTGGAGCAGGGGGCATTCTGGGAAGGACAGCAGGAGACTCCAGAGATTCATTAATTACTGACAGAGACCAATTAGTCATGCTGTACGCCCAACTCATTCAAACACATGAGACAGAGCAACCCACCTCAATAGTTTGGCATCAAAGACGGTTTCCACGTCATGCAACACGGGTGGCAAGTACTTCAGTGCAGCCACCTAAACACACACACACACACACACACACACACACACAAACACACACACACACACACACACACAAACACACAAACACACAGACACACACACACACAAATACACACACACACACACACACACACACACACACACACACACACACACACACACACACACACACACACACACACACGCACACGCACACGCACACGCACACGCACACGCACACGCACACATAAAGAAATGCATACCCCTCACTCATATCCTATGTTTCACCATACACTACGTAGAGACTATCAAAAAGACACAGAGTTAGAAATGTGTCTTGGACCTATAATCTATATGAGATTTTGATTTGTTTGGGATGATTTCATAAGGAAAGTGAACAGGTTTCCATTTTAGAATGCAGTCTTCAGTGATTTTTTTTTTTACAATTAATTAATTTTTAAAAAAGCAATACCACCTCATTTGGACAACATCTGATTAACTAGAAATAACAGAAGTATCTCATCATGAGGCAATCTGCAGTTACCATTGGTTATCATTACAGTCCCTATCACATGGCCGCACATATACGATTTTTTCTTTAACATTTCACAATCTATTGCTCTTCTATCGCTAACGTCTCTGTTACCTACAAGTATTCAATGCATTTATTGATCCTATTCATGCAATTGCACTCAGTCAGGCATAAAGCATGTTGACCTGAATTAGTGTGTGTCAGAGTCGTTTTCATGAAACATTTTTTTTAGTTCCCTGTCAGTTTTTTCCCTGCAAATAATTCGGTCCCTCTCTCCCTCTATGTGTGTGTGTGTGTGTGTGTGTGTGTGTGTGTGTGTGTGTGTGTGTGTGTGTGTGTGTGTGTGTGTGTGTGTGTGTGTGTGTGTGTGTGTGTGTGTGTGTGTGTTGTGTGTGTTGTATATTTATATTTATGTGTCTAATTCTAATGAGGTCATGTTTCTATTCATCAATTCTTTCTATTCTTTCAGTGTCATGAATCAAAATAGACTTAAAGGACTGAACATGTTGTGTCTGACTATAAGGTTATAATATGTAAACCTGAATGAAATGTGCTGTCAGTGATAAAGCTATAATCATGAGCCCCTCTATAGTAGCAGTCAATAATACATATGTAGTCTGGGTTGTAAAGGGAAGGAAAACACATTCAACACAATTTGAATATTAGAATATTTTAAAGAAGCGTTCACTAGTTCACCCATCAGAATGCTTGACAGCTTGATTTAGAGTGCTGATAATAAGCATGTTTGGCTTGATAGCTGGCCTTGGGCCTTGGATGTCAATATCATCACGTGTGAGCGATGTCCACTGACTCCACCTATGAATAAGGGATAATGCTTATAGAGCTACTAGTGAAAAAGAGGAAAATGAGGAGTGAGTGTGATATTTTGCTATGCCGGAGTGCGTACTGTGGTGGACAGGAAAGGAGGGTGAAAATCTCCTAGGAAGTGGAAGGAAGGTGAGTGATTTCTGCCAATCATCTCTATGGGCTCCTCCTGAACATCAATTCACTAGTTCGCCCATCTGAAAGCTTGATTTACAGCACTGATAAATGGTAGGTGGCCTTGATCCTGGTGTGCCTATCAGAGATTGTGAGCGAGCGATGTCTGCTGACACCCCAAAAGAGCTTGCATCTGAGGCCGCTACTGGTGGGAAAATCTGCAATGGAACTCCCTTTGAAGGGAATAGGGAGGGGCAGGGACCAGCTGGAGGGAAGGTAGGCCTGGGAAGATGTCTCGGCCAAGGGGAGTGGACGGGAAAGGGAAGAGGGGGAAATGGGAAAAGCAGTTTAGCTGTGGGCTGCTGCACATGGGGAACATTAAGACAGACTGGAGTAATGCAGAGCGGAACCATAGTTATGCAGAAGACCACAGGGCCTGCAAATCCACTGCCATTTGTGCACCAGCTAGGGAAGAAGACGTGTGCAATGAAAGGGGTAGGAGAAGAGCGCCTGTGGGGACAACTTCTGGGAGCCTGGGTCAGAGGGAGAGGAGAAGAGTCTGGGTCAGAGGGAGAGGAGCCTGGGTCAGAGAGAGAGGAGAAGAGCCTGGGTCAGAGGGAGAGGAGCCTGGGTCAGAGGGAGAGGAGAGGAGCCTGGGTCAGAGGGAGACGAGCCTGGGTCAGAGGGAGAGGAGCCTGGGTCAGAGGGAGAGGAGCATGGGTCAGAGGGAGAGGAGTCTGGGTCAGAGGGAGAGGAGTCTGGGTCAGAGGGAGAGGAGAGGAGCCTGGGTCAGAGGGAGAGGAGTCTGGGTCAGAGGGAGACGAGCCTGGGTCAGAGGGAGAGGAGCCTGGGTAAGAGGGAGAGGAGCATGGGTCAGAGGGAGAGGAGTCTGGGTCAGAGGGAGAGGAGTCTGGGTCAGAGGGAGAGGAGAGGAGCCTGGGTCAGAGGGAGAGGAGTCTGGGTCAGAGGAGCCTGAGTCAGAGGGAGAGGAGAGAAGCCTGGGTCAGAGGGAGAGGAGTCTGGGTCAGAGGAGCCTGGGTCAGAGGGAGAGGAGTCTGGGTCAGAGGGAGAGGAGAGGAGCCTGGGTCAGAGGGAGAGGAGTCTGGGTCAGAAGAGCCTGGGTCAGAGGGAGAGGAGCCTGGGTCAGAGGGAGAGGAGCCTGGCCTAGGGAGAGGGATAGGAGCCTGGGTCAGAGGAGCCTGGGTCAGAGGGAGAGGAGCCTGGGTCAGAGGGAG
>NC_137925.1:17589004-17591504 GCF_963457725.1 Sprattus sprattus
ATCCGATTGCAGTCTGATTGCCCTAAACACATTCTAATACCAGGTGTATAAGGGGTATCTGTCTCAGTGATTGATGAGATTTAAAGCCATGAATATTTTATGAACCTTGTTCCAGCTTAAGTACATGGAGATCTGTCATTTCACTGCCTTCAGTTAGTGTTAAGATATGAATGGCCAATTGGAGATGAGAGGGAATTAAAAAAAGTCAAAGTCAAAAGTCAAAGTCAAAGAATCAATGGCGTATTTGTATTCCTCTACTATTCCCAATCAGATCATCAGATCATCAGGTGTTCTCCAACATTTCTGATGAACTTGTATGCCAAATATGCATGTGCATGTAAATAGGACTTTAAATGGATGTTTATTGACATGACTCAAGTAAAACCTTTGCCAGGCTATTATATCTTTGTAGACAGTCACTGAAAACGAAAGGACTGGTCACATGAATCCTGCTTTTACACAACTGATTTGTCTCCCATTTCACTACAGTGAGATGAGAGATTTTCTATTCAGTTTTTTTACGGCCGTCTAGACTGTGTCTTCTTATATAACTGACCTACTCTATACTCACCTCTCTTCTATGTGTCTGTAGTTTGTAAGGAATTGCATCTTACTGCTCCATAGTCCTGGTTGAAGGTCAAGTGTGTGTGTGTGTGTGTGTGTGTGTGTGTGTGTGTGTGTGTGTGTGTGTGTGTGTGTGTGTGTGTGTGAGTGTGTGTGTGTGAGTGTGTGTGAGTGTGTGTGTGTGTGTGTGTGTGTGTGTGTGAGTGTGTGTGTGTGAGTGTGTGTGAGTGTGTGTGTGTGAGTGTGTGTGTGTGTGTGTGTGTGTGTGTGTGTGTGTGTGTGTGTGTGTGTGTGTGTGTGTGTGTGTGTGTGTGTGTGTGTGTGTGTGTGTGTCGTCGCTGCAGCAAGACTCTTGAAGTCAACTCGACTCCATCAAGTGTGCCCCTACCACCCCTTCTTTTAAAATAATACCCACAAGGCCATGTTCATTTATATGCCTCTACAATGTGTTTCAGGAGCTTTTTGTCCTAATATGCTATCTGGAACCTGTAACAGTTATTCAAGAAGCTTCCTACAAGACCAATATATTTTTGCAGACTAGATAGGCTCACTGCATGACATGTATTTGAATGTTTTACTGGGCCAAGTCTCGCTGTGACTTGGCCCCTCCAGAAGCAATCAACTATCCCCCCCCCCCCCCCCCCCCCCCCCCCTCTCCATTTCAGCTGACGTCCTCCAGGCAGCATTGAGCATGCCCAGCAGAGGCGGCAGGCTGCACCTATTGCATTTCAGACACACAGCTGGCAGCGCCACTGCCAATGATGGCCATGTCTGGTGAGTGCCCAGTGTGTGCCCGCCACCGCTGCTGCCTGCTGGGATTCCCATTTCCTCAACACACACACACGCCCTCACACAAAAGAGACAGAGAGAAACATACACAAGAGACACAAAGAGACACACACTCGGGAAGGGAGAGTGCTTCCTCCTGTTGTTCAAATTCAAAGGCCTCCTGCCCAGACTGGAGTTTGTCCCTGCTTTCATTAGAGCAAACTATTCTGCTCCAGATAAGGGCTCCCTAACTTTAAGTGCCTACATTATCTAGTCATATTCAATTCCTCTTTGACTGATGCTTTCTTCATGTTTCTGAGATATGCCATTGGGAAAGGTTGACTGTGTATCCACTCAAAAATGGTTAAATGAACACAAAATCAAGCTTTTGCCATGGCCATACCTAAATCCAATTAAAACCTGAGGGGTTTGAGCTCAAGAAGAGAGTGCATAAGAGAAGACCCAGGACTCTGGGGTCTGGAGAGATTCTGCATTGAGGAATGGGCGGAAATCCCATCTTCTTTGTTCTAAAGACTCAGTGCTGTTCTGTTGGCAAACGGGGGTTGCACACAATACTAAATGAGGGGGTGCCAATAACTACAACACCCGTTTTTGGTAGTAAAACTTTTTTTGTGATCATATGTGACTTTTTTCTTGTGGAAATGGGCACTACACACATGGAATTTACATTTGTCTTCTTTATTTGCTTTGGTAAGGGGGGGGGGGGGGGGGGTATCTTCATATCCTGATGGCCAATAGAGAAGAGGTGTATTTGTTTTGGTGTTTGTGCGATACAGAAGAAGGTGAGAAAAACTCCTGCTTGTTTACATGCCAACACTAACAAGGCCATTAAAACCAGAGAGAAGCATGCCGTGAGTGCATCCCCATCAGAGTTGTCAAGGCTGCAGCCCTGGGCATCATTAACACAGCTCTGACATTAGTGCCTACATCATCCTACTATATTCAGTTCCTCTTTAACCAATGCTTTCTTACTGTTTCTTCTTGAGAAACTGTTGCAGTTGGGAAAGGTTGACTGTGAATATGTATGTGTGTATGTACACATGTGAGTATCTCTGTGTGTGTGTGTGTGTGTGTGTGTGTGTGTGTGTGTGTGTGTGTGTGTGTGTGTGTGTGTGTGTGTGTGTGTGTGTGGTGTGTGTGTGTGTGT
>NC_137925.1:17594004-17664179 GCF_963457725.1 Sprattus sprattus
GTAGTCGAGGACAGATAAGAAGTGTGAAGGATGCATTTTAAATGAAACTACACTGAGAGTCCCAAATGCAAACTCAATGTGATGAAAGATTCAGTTCGGAGACTGTGAATATGCTGAGATCAGATCCTCAGTGGAATTAAACGGCATCTGCATTTGTTCAACCACTCTAAAGACGATTACGCTGCAAAAAAAAAAACACCTCACAGATCTCTCATCTGCAATTTTGGAGCAGTTTTTGCCGTTTTGCAAATATTCTCAAATGGGTTTAACTCAAGGCCTTCTTAACAGACTGGCAAAGCTTTAGTGAAAGCATAAATAAAACCAGAAGAAAGTCTGTAAACAAATTTGTTTAAAAAAAAAAAGAGATGACACCTCCCAGAGTGAATTCAATTTAATCATTTCTCATCTGCCCCAGACAATATTTCATAAAAAGAGGCCGCTCTGGAGATTGTTTCGTTCTGAGTTCTGATTCTGACAGATAAGACGCAGCACAATGAGATATTCCTGAACATCGACCAAGGTAAAGCCAGGACATTCTGGTGCATGATTACACTTTAATTACATTAAAGAACTTTCTTACATATGCCTCATTTACAAGCAGCAGACAGATAAGAAAAGGTTCATCCTTTTCTATAATACTAGATTTTCATTAAAAATCTACTGGCTAACTATTTATATGCAATATCCAGTTGATAAATAATGCATTCTGGAGTCCTTAGACATCACCTGCATACTGCTGCTCAAGTTAAGCATTGCACATTGCAACTGGTCCGTGGTGCCAGCCAAATTCAGGACGTGATTATGTGAAAACTAGTGCAATTTTTATGGGAACAACAAATCAAGCAAATGTTGAAACATACGCCTTAGGCCCATATGGCACTATG
This sequence comes from Sprattus sprattus, assembly GCF_963457725.1. Lineage (NCBI taxonomy): Eukaryota > Metazoa > Chordata > Actinopteri > Clupeiformes > Clupeidae > Sprattus > Sprattus sprattus. The sequence continues at coordinate 17,594,889 of NC_137925.1, forward strand.
TAGTGGGCTTTCTCTGCCATTGTGATTCATTTTGATTCATACCACTTAGTTGCTTCCAATCTAACAGGCCTTAATGTCATGGACGTTCAAAAACTCAAACCACTGACACACCATCTGATTACGTATAAAACTAAACAAAGGATCAACTGTCTTTCAGACAAATCTCCTGAAATATATCACACTCCTGTGATGCATTCAGAGATTTAATTACATTAAAGAACTTTCTTACATATGCCTCATTTACAAGCAGCAGACAGATAAGAAAAGGTTCATCCTTTTCTATATGTAGCAAGTGGGCAAGAAGTGATAGGCACAGTTAGTCTCTCGCTATCTCTTTCTTTGTCAAACAATACTACGTCACTAATTGGGGAATGGGGTTCAATTGATTAGGCTACCTGAAATATTGTCCACAGGCTTATGTATAGGCACCTGGGGTCCTAAAGCCGGGAGCTTGTCAACACCACTGATTATCGCGATGTGTAGCAGAGGCACGGGTGCTTAGTGGAGGCAACAGGAGGGGAGACGTTGGCAGACCCGCTGAATGTGCTTGATGTGCGTGTGAGGGAGTGACTCTGTGTATTGGTTGTGAGCAACAAGTGTCTACGGGGCATTGTTACCATAGCAGAGGGGGAATTCGTTCTCCAAAGCCATCAGCCCTACTGTTTCAAGCGTTTTGGAAAGTGTACCCTCTTAGCTACACAGGGGTGCTAGTTGCTGTTCTCTTGTATGTTTGATGCATTGGTGCCGCTTGTATTTTGTTTATGGTATTGCGTTTGTTTATCTTCCTCTAGCCTATCGGCCTATGTAGCCTATGTGTAGGTACAATTGAGTCAACGTGAGCCACAGGCTAGAGTGGATTTATTTTCTCTTTTACTTTATTTCCAGTTCCTGTGTCCCCCCTTCCCCCTCCATAACTAATAGCCTCCGTGCCGATAAGGCCATTAGTATAGTAGCGTGAACAGCCGGTCTCTGTAGTTGTTTTTCACCCCTGTAGCCTACAGAGATTGCAGTGTGCTTGTAGTGAACTCTTAATTGCCCTGTCACATATCACAGAGTGTCTTGAATATTGTAGTGCATTTCCTATGAACTTTAACACGTGTTATTTATTGTGCACAAGACCACGTGTGTTAGAGACCTGGCCTAAATTAAGATCCCCTAGTGGCCCATTGCCGAGGTGCCCCATCCCCCATATCGTGTCTATGTATTTTTGTATTACTTGTTTATCTGGTGACCAACCAACTCCACACTGAAGTGAGCTATTTATTAATAAAGACTCCTTTTGTACCTTCATAGAAACAACTGTTGCAATGGTGTTATTGAGTTCCCCTTGCTCTGAGATAATTTAACCCACTTCAAGGGGTGGCGTAGTCGACTGCACCCGAGAGGGCTCTACAATTTGGCGTAGTTCGGCAGGACGGCCTTCTATTTGGAACGTGTTGGTGGTTGGTCCCATTTATTATAATTTTCTTTGCGGAACCTTTTGTAAAAGTGTGTGTGTGTGTGTGGTCGTGGTGTGTGAGTGTATAGAGAACAGCAACTGGCAATATGTCGGATGAGGAGAGCGAAAGAACGGCTTCAGAGCTGCGACAACTACGACAACGGATTACTCAGCTTCAAGCGGAAAATGAGAGACTGTCTAGTGCACCAGGTGATGAAACTGGCCGAAGTGGCAGGTCAAGCGGGCATTCTGCACAGCCAGCCCAGAGAGAACAGGCATTCTACTTGCCCCGTGAGAGACGATGCCCTAAATTTTCCGGTTCTGCAGTAGCAGGGTCGTTATCTGTGGACGAGTGGGTCGAGGAGGCTGAGAGCTGCATAAGGTCAAGGTACATGGCTGATGTAGAAAAAGCATTGTTTTTATATGACCATCTTGAAGGTGAAGCCAGAACTGAAATCAAGTATCGGCCCGTAGCTATCAGGGAAAACCCTGTTGAAATCATTAAAATCTTAAAAGATGTATATGGCTGTAGTAAGTCCTATGTATACTGGCAACAACGATTTTTTGACCGAAAGCAGAGGGAAAATGAATCGTTGTTTGAGTTTTCACATGTACTTATGGAACTTATGGAGAAGGTTAGGCAATCGAACAGGGATGCGATCACTAATCCAAACACTGTGCTCAGGGACCAATTTTGTGAGAATGTGCGTGACCACATGTTGAGAAGGGAACTAAAGCGGGCAGTGCGAGCCAATGAGAGTTTAACATTGTTGGATGTACGTCGTGAGGCAACCAGATGGGTGGAGGAGGGTCAGACAGGCCGTGAGCGGAGTCTTCGTCCTCCAGGGCGAGGCAACGAGACACCCTACACAAGTCAGTGTGAGTCTACTGTTGCTCAATCTTCCCAGAACACTTTGGTACAATCCTCTGAGATGGCCGAGCTTAAGGATATTGTCTTAAAACAGCAAGCCCAAATTGACATATTAGTCAAGCATCTTAGCCAACCTACCAGCAGGCCCTATGCCTCCCAGCCCCCTAGGGAAGGCCGGTTTAAGCGTACTCCTGATGGACAGCCTATCTGCATTCGCTGTGACCAACCCGGACATATAGCCCGGTATTGTCAGACTGCTCCCTCTTCCCATAATAGTAGACCTGTCTCCCGTACGCTACCTGGTAATTCCATCAATCAGGCACTGCCCCGTGCCAGTAGTTCCAATAGCCAGGCGGGAAACTAGAGACCCCCAGTGTGCAGAGCCACACACTGGGAGGAAAGGTATCTGGCTTGGTGTTTTCTGCTTTTGACCAGTTAGTGGGGAATTGCCCAACTGTAGATGTAGTTATGGGGGGGGTGGTAGTACCATGTTTGATCGACACTGGTTCAATGGTTACAACTGTAACCGAGAGCTTTTTCTGTAAACATTTTTTACACTTACAGAGGAAAGATTGCAAATGGCTGGGCCTTAAAGCAGCCAATGGGTTAGACATACCCTACACAGGCTACATTGAGTTGGATGTGATGGTATTGGGACAGTGTATCCCAGGGAGGGGGATCTTGATTGTTAGGGACCCCACAGATACGACCTTTCACAACCGTAAGGCTGCCACTCCAGGTATTTTAGGGATGAATGTGCTTGGGGATTGCTATCGGGTCCTTTTTGAGCAACATGGCCCACAGCTATTCCACTCTCCCCCTGTTAAATCGGCGGCCCCCGCCGCCTCCCGAGCCCTCAGACATTGCGAGAAGATCAAGGCCATTCTCAACGCCTCCCAACCTTTTAAGGTTAAGATCCAGGGGAAGTCTCCCATTTGTATTGGAGCTGGCGCTCTCACCATGGTAGCTGTTACATGTCCACAGGTAGATTCCACTGATTTTCTGCTTGAGCCATTGGATTTTGAAGATGGGCAGTTGCCCGAAGGCCTTCTGGTGTCTCCCACTCTCGTCTCTGCAAAAAAAGGCCTTTTATATGCCCCTGTTGTTAATGTAGGGAGCACTGAGGTGTGGCTACCCCCTCGACGGGTTATCGGGACTGTGCAAGCAGTGATGGCCACCTCGGCTGGCGTTAAAGGCATTGAGTTTGAGTCCTCATGGGAGGAGTGTTGTGCCTATGTCTCTGCCCAGAAGGTAGCCCCATGCTCCCAAGTCCCTGATCAGGTCATTCGTGACCTTGAGGGGCTGACTCCAGCACAAGCTTCCCAGGCTAAAGCCCTCTTCGCACAATACGAGGACATCTTCTCCAAGGGTGATGAGGATTTGGGCTGTACCTCCTTGATGGTCCATGAGATTCCCTTGATTGATGATGCCCCTGTTCGACAGCCTTACCGCCGTTTACCACCCTCTCAGTACGAGACTGTGAAGGCGCACATCCAGCAGCTCCTGGATAGTAAAGTCATACAAGAGAGCAGCAGCCCTTATTCGTCCCCCATTGTCTTGGTGACCAAAAAAGATGGGAGTTTGCGTCTGTGTGTAGACTATAGGCAGCTGAATTCCAAAACCCGCCGTGATGCCTACCCCCTCCCTAGAATAGAAGAGTCCTTGGATGCCCTCTCAGGAGCAAAATGGTTTTCCACCATTGACCTTGCAAGTGGCTACCATCAAGTCCCTGTCGCTGAGAAGGATAAAGCAAAGACTGCCTTTTGCACCCCATTTGGCCTCTTCGAGTTTAACCGAATGCCATTTGGGCTCTGCAATGCTCCAGGCACATTCCAGCGCCTTATGGAACGGATGTTTGGTGATCGTCGCTATCAGTCTGTCCTCCTTTATCTTGATGATGTCATAATTTTCTCTTCTACTGTACAACAGCACCTTGAGCGGTTGGGAGAAGTCTTCGCGAGGCTACAAAAGCAGGGCCTGAAGGTCAAGCTGTCTAAGTGCCGGTTTTTCCAACCCCAAGTGAGCTACCTGGGGCACGTTGTGTCTGCTGAGGGTGTGGCCACGGACCCTGCCAAGATTGAGGTAGTGAAAGAGTGGAGACGTCCAGGTCACCTGGCCGAACTACGGTCTTTCCTTGGTTTCGCCAGCTATTACCGCAGATTTGTGGAGGGTTTCTCTAAGCTCGCAGCCCCTTTGCACCATTTAGTGGGGAAGCTGAGTGGGCCAAGACGTAAAGGCAAGACCCCCCACGTCCCTTTGACGACATCGTGGGACGATGCCTGCGAGAGGGCATTTCAGTCTCTAAGGGAGAGGCTAACCACTGCCCCTGTCCTAGCTTATGCAGACTTCCAGAAGTCTTTCGTCCTTGAAGTAGATGCCAGTCATGGTGGCCTAGGGGCCATCCTTTCCCAGGAACATGATGGAAAGGTACGCCCAATTGCATTCGCCAGCAGGGGGTTGAAGCCAACCGAGAGGAACATGGACAATTACAGCTCCATGAAGTTGGAACTCCTTGCATTAAAGTGGGCTGTTACTGAGAAGTTCAGGGAATACTTACTAGGGAACCATTTCACCATCCTGACCGATAATAACCCTTTAAGTCACCTACAGACTGCTAAACTGGGAGCAGTTGAACAGCGCTGGGCCTCTCAGTTGGCATCATTCAACTTCACGATCAAGTACCGCCCGGGAAAAAATAACCAAAATGCTGACGCATTGTCCCGGCAATACCTTGAGCGATTTGCCATTGGCACGGAGGTCCCACTGCTGGGGGCATGGTCAGGTACCTTCGAGCGAGCTACCACAGACTGCCAGTGCCAAGAAGTGGTGGCTCTACCAGGCCACACACCCAGAGACCTACGGCTTCTACAGGAGGCAGACTCTGTGATCGGGCCAGTGTGCAGATACCATCGGGAAGGGAGACGGCCACGGGCTGATGAGCGGGAGGCATTGTCTATTCCCAGCAAAGCACTGCTGCGCCAATGGGACCGCCTGGTCGAGGAGGAAGGGGTGCTGTACCGCCTAATCCATGCCCAGGGGGGGGGTCCAGAGGTATTTCAGTTGCTGATTCCCCAATGCCTAAAGGAAAATGTCCTTCGTAGTGTCCATGACCAGCAGGGCCACCAGGGAATTGAAAGAACCCTCCAACTTCTGCGGGCCCGCTGTTTCTGGCCAAATATGGCCCAGGACGTTGAAAGATGGTGTCAGCAGTGCCAGAGATGTGTGCTGGGAAAAGCAGTTCAGCCGAAGGTCCGTGCATACTGGGGTACACTCCAGGCCACCCAGCCAAATGAAGTTCTGGCTGTGGACTTCACCACCTTGGAGCCGGCGAGTGACGGAAGAGAGAACGTCCTTGTCTTGACTGATGTATTCACAAAATACTCACAAGCAATACCCACCAAAGACCAGAGGGCTGCCACAGTGGCCCGGCTGTTGGTGCAGCAGTGGTTCCACCGTTTCGGCCCCCCGGCACGTTTACATTCTGACCAAGGGAGAAACTTCGAAAGCCTGCTGATCCAGCAGCTGTGCCAGCTATATGGGATCCAGAAGACCAGGACTACCCCTTACCACCCCCAGGGGAACGGGCAATGCGAAAGGTTTAATCGCACCCTACACGACCTGTTGCGCACCTTGCCACCAGCTGAGAAACGCCGCTGGCCCCACCACCTTACACAGTTGACGTTTGCCTACAATTCAACACCTCACCAGACTACTGGGCATACCCCCTACTACCTCATGTTTGGGCACCATCCCAGATTGCCCGTGGACTTCCTTTTGGGGATGGGGGAGCCAATGCAAGGGGATGGTACGTTGGACGATTGGGTCCAAGAACATCAGCGGAGCCTAATGATGACACAGGAACATGTCCGGCAGAGGGCAGGGAAGCTGGCACAGCGTCAGAACCAGAGCCACAATGACAAGGTGAACGATCCTGGACTCGAAGAAGGGCAGAAGGTATACCTGCGGAACCATCCACCAGGGAGGAACAAGATCCAGGACCATTGGAACCCAGCTGTCTTCCAAGTGCAACAGAGGCCTTCAGGAACTAGGGCAGTGTACACCGTGGCCCCTGTTGATGGAGAGGGCCCCGTAAGGCAGGTGCACAGGGCTGAGCTGAGGGCTGTCCCTGAAGTATTACAGCCAGCGGTAGAAACTAGTACTCCCCCCAGGAGCAGAGCTGGGTCTGTCAATCCGGCCACTGCTGAGGTATGTGCGGATGGGGATGTAGCCATTTTCTATCCTGAGGAGCTTCAGGAGGCCATGTCACCTAGATCCCATCCCCCGGAAGAAGGCATTCCAGAAGAGGTGACTCCACCCTTACGACGCTCTGGGCGAGCAACAGCAGGCCAGCACGCTAACCCTCACCGACTCCCGAGGCCAGTCTCCATAAGAAATGAGGAAGAGTAGCTGGCAAACATCTGAGGGCAGGGTGGCGGGATCCCTGCCATCATCGTCGGGCCGCCGATTCAATTGAGGGGGGTGAATTGTAGCAAGTGGGCAAGAAGTGATAGGCACAGTTAGTCTCTCGCTATCTCTTTCTTTGTCAAACAATACTACGTCACTAATTGGGGAATGGGGTTCAATTGATTAGGCTACCTGAAATATTGTCCACAGGCTTATGTATAGGCACCTGGGGTCCTAAAGCCGGGAGCTTGTCAACACCACTGATTATCGCGATGTGTAGCAGAGGCACGGGTGCTTAGTGGAGGCAACAGGAGGGGAGACGTTGGCAGACCCGCTGAATGTGCTTGATGTGCGTGTGAGGGAGTGACTCTGTGTATTGGTTGTGAGCAACAAGTGTCTACGGGGCATTGTTACCATAGCAGAGGGGGAATTCGTTCTCCAAAGCCATCAGCCCTACTGTTTCAAGCGTTTTGGAAAGTGTACCCTCTTAGCTACACAGGGGTGCTAGTTGCTGTTCTCTTGTATGTTTGATGCATTGGTGCCGCTTGTATTTTGTTTATGGTATTGCGTTTGTTTATCTTCCTCTAGCCTATCGGCCTATGTAGCCTATGTGTAGGTACAATTGAGTCAACGTGAGTCACAGGCTAGAGTGGATTTATTTTCTCTTTTACTTTATTTCCAGTTCCTGTGTCCCCCCTTCCCCCTCCATAACTAATAGCCTCCGTGCCGATAAGGCCATTAGTATAGTAGCGTGAACAGCCGGTCTCTGTAGTTGTTTTTCACCCCTGTAGCCTACAGAGATTGCAGTGTGCTTGTAGTGAACTCTTAATTGCCCTGTCACATATCACAGAGTGTCTTGAATATTGTAGTGCATTTCCTATGAACTTTAACACGTGTTATTTATTGTGCACAAGACCACGTGTGTTAGAGACCTGGCCTAAATTAAGATCCCCTAGTGGCCCATTGCCGAGGTGCCCCATCCCCCATATCGTGTCTATGTATTTTTGTATTACTTGTTTATCTGGTGACCAACCAACTCCACACTGAAGTGTGCTATTTATTAATAAAGACTCCTTTTGTACCTTCATATAAACAACTGTTGCAATGGTGTTATTGAGTTCCCCTTGCTCTGAGATAATTTAACCCACTTCAAGGGGTGGCGTAGTCGACTGCACCCGAGATATAATACTAGATTTTCATTAAAAATCTACTGGCTAACTATTTATATGCAATATCCAGTTGATAAATAATGCATTCTGGAGTCCTTAGACATCACCTGCATACTGCTGCTCAAGTTAAGCATTGCACATTGCAACTGGTCCGTGGTGCCAGCCAAATTCAGGACGTGATTATGTGAAAACTAGTGCAATTTTTATGGGAACAACAAATCAAGCAAATGTTGAAACATACGCCTTAGGCCCATATGGCACTATGTAGTGGGCTTTCTCTGCCATTGTGATTCATTTTGATTCATACCACTTAGTTGCTTCCAATCTAACAGGCCTTAATGTCATGGACGTTCAAAAACTCAAACCACTGACACACCATCTGATTACGTATAAAACTAAACAAAGGATCAACTGTCTTTCAGACAAATCTCCTGAAATATATCACACTCCTGTGATGCATTCAGATAGAGGCTTCTTGTGTAAAACATGAGTACTGAAGTCCAGACCAGTAGTCCACAGTGACATCACACAAGACTTTGGTCCTGGCGGTGTGCTCTCTTTCTCTGCTCATCTCAAACCAACAGCAAAGTCAGTCATGCCTCTCATATAGTATTAGGCTTGAACTAAATTTACTTTCATGAAATGCACGCGAGAGAAAGAAAGGGCAAGAGATAATGAGAGAGAGAGAAAGAAAAAAGGAAGGGAGAGCGACAGTGCAAAAGGTAAAGAACGAAAGGCCTGCCATATCTGCATGCTTCTCCTTGGACACTGATCTCTTCCTCAGTCTCATGTCTCATGTCTCATGTCTCATGTCTCATGTCTCATGTCTCATGTCTTATGTGTCATGTCCCATGCCTCTGCCACAGGCTTACAGTAGCACGTAGTCACAGCCGCCACTCCACCATGTTTGGATGGAACAACACTGCAGAACAGGAAGCTCAACAGACAGACAGAATATTCATAAAGATGATCTTGGTCCCATAACGTCTCACAAACCTCCACCACACACACACAGAAACACACACACACAGTGGAAACCACTAGTGCACACAAGCACAGTCACACACACACACACACACACACACACACACACACACATACACACACACGCACATTCACACACACACACACACACACACACACACACACACACACACACACACACACACACACAGTGGAAACCACTAGTGCACACAAGCACAGTCACACACACACACACACACACACACACACACACACACACACACACACACACACACACACACATACACATACACACACACGCACATTCACACACACACACACACACGCACACACACACACACACACACACACACACACAGTGGAAACCACTAGTGCACACAAGCACAGTCACACACACACACACACACACACACACACACACACACATTCACACACACACACACACATACACACACACACACACTCACCAACATACACACACACACGAGGAGAGAGAGGGAGAGAAGCAGGGTCAGTGCTCATGTCATGGAGAGAACATCAGGGAGGCACTCAGCCTGAAAATGGGCCCAAACTTCAGAGAACTTTGACCCTTATGTCTGTGATCCCCCCCCCCGGATCTTATCTTAGTAATGATCGGGAATGGTATAACACAAAATACGTGGAGCACTGTCATTGAGAAAACACACACACACACACACACACACACACACACACACACACACACACACACACACTCACACACACACTCACACACACACACACACACACACACACACACACACACACACACACACACACGCACACTCACACCCACACACAACAATGGACCTGATTAAGCAATAGGTCTGGGTGTGAGGTAGAATGAGCCAGAAGGTCGTCACCCAGGAGGGAGCGCAGTGCTGACATTTGCCAGGGGCAGGGGGAATACGGCATCGCCGAACTACAGAGCACACACGCCTACACAGGCCAGCAGGTTGTCTGAGGAGCCCACACATGTGAATACCCTCCAGTACCACCCCACATGTGCGCCGCTACTAGATTAGCCACATTCATACACAAAGCCAAAGGATAGACCAAATAAATCAAGGGGGGCAAATTCATCTCCGTAACACTGTCTGATCCGAAGGCACACGCTTGCTAATGGATAATAAAGAAGACAGATTAAGTTGTGGAAGCGTGGAGAATTAGGGGGAGCCCACTTAGTGCAACTGCTTTAAATTAAGATCTGAAAACTCCCCTCTCCAAAAAAAAAAGACTTTGAGCTTTGCCTAAGGTTTGACATTTGAGGCAGCTGGGCACCGGCAGTGGGGAACCAGAATATTGGTTCCCGGCACACAGATGGTACGAGTTTGAAATTGAGTGTGGGCATTTGGAGAGATGAAATGTAATCTCAATTTCATATCTTGTGAATTATAAATGATCTCCTTTCACTGTTTTATACTTATGGCTTCATAAGAATGTAACACCTGACACAGGTGATGGTGTGCATATTAAATATTTGGTATAAAGGTTTCTGAGTCAGTAGCTGACATGTTGATATAATCAGTGTATCTAATACTTGTGTTACAATGCTTAACTATAAAGCCAACAGGCTCTACAGATATTTAATTTTATGAGAGCGAATAAGAGTGTGCTAGGTCAGAAATGTTTCTTTTTAACAATGTTTGGATTTACGCAGGTGGCATTGGCAGGTAAGCGTGGATGGTAGCGTCTTCAAATGAGATTAATCATTTTTCTTCGGTTTCGATTAATAATTGTAACCGTTCAAACACTTCAGCTGAAAGCCAATGAGTCATCCTATTATTTGACTTTTGGTAATGATGTAGTCTTTAAACAGTCAGACAAAGGAGACAGTATACCTTGGAAGTAATTTGTTTGACAAAGAGGCAGACACGTTGCATGGATAAAGTGAGAATTCATTCTCGTGTTGATGTAGTGATTGATAATTAACCTGGGTCAAACAAAATGTGGGGTTTAATTAACAAATGGTGCCTGACTAGACACAGTCTATTTTTAAACAATCACGCATATGCATACACCAATGGTTCTGCCTTGTCTTTGCTTCATATGTCACAAATTCTCATGAAAAACATGCAGCCTTACATGTTTCAGAAGCTTTGTTTAGCACTGCCGTCTGTGCAAGTACGGCAATCTAGACTATTCTCATTGGTAGTTCCACGTCGGTGGAACGAGCTGCCTAGCACTACCAGAACAGGGCCGTCCTTCTCTACCTTTAAGAAGCTTTTAAAGACCAAACTCTTCAAAGAGCACCTCCCTTCCTAACTTGCACTTCTACTAATACTTAACTTGAACTTACAGCAGTTACATTCCTGCACTTTTCTTTCTATGTTATAATGTAAAATAGTACTTATTGTTACACTATTGCTCTTTGCTTGATTGTTCTCTCCCTTGAATGTCGCTTTGGATAAAAGCTTCTGCTAAATTACTAAATGTAAATGTAAATGTAAAAGCTACAGCAATCTGTTGTGGCCACTGTAGCGTAACAATGTTTATGTATCTATTAATCATTTTAATCTATTTTTGGTATGCTGTTGTGAGCTTCATGCTCAATTTTTTAAACGCAACCCTCATTTGTCACTTTTATCCATGTCAACATAGCCAACAAACATGTATCCACCTATGGTTAAAACTATTCTTTATAATGTTATTGTAACATAAGTGCAAAATAAATCCTAAAAATGTGTATCAACTACTGATCCAGTTAACTTCCAGAAGGCTTTATCGGAATTATTTACAAAAAATGGACAATTTTCATGGCAATTCTTTAATCAAATCTAAGTGGTCCATTTCCTCTGAATTCTTTACTTCCTGCACCACAATGACTGTTATGTCCGAGGCTAAGGCGATTATAGATAAAAACCTGCATTTATGGTACATTTATTTTAAAATGATTTAAACAATCATCTACTGATACCCTTAACCATAGGCGTCAGTTACACTGAGGACATGCCCCCTCCGCTTTTTGTGATCACCTATTTAGTCCCCACCACTTTTGACAACTGAAAACATAATCTCACTATTATGAATAGCTTCTCACAGGCTCGTATTGCACAGTCTCGCATTGGACTTGAACCCATACCCTTGGAGACCGGGGGTGGATGTGCTGATAATTACATTCCCTGGGCCTCTCACTTGACACTAGCACAACTCTATTTATTTTTTTACCACAGAATTCTGTATCTCCTGGACACTAACAGAGATACATTCCATTAATTTTTTCAGCATTTTTTAACATTTTAGTTTTAAAGCACAAAAAAAATCCCATTAACATATTCTTTTTTTGCATTTGCATCCGGGCTACACTCACTGCAAGAGTCCAGTGACTCTTGAGTTGGATGGCCGATGTAAAATCCCATCCCTGTCCCCAACACTTTTCAAACGAAACTGACCTAGACAAACAGCACAGGCAAATGGTTCATCTCTGGCTATTTCTCACCCTTCTCTCTCCCCCTCAGCCGCTGTCTGGAGCTGAAGATCCTGTAACTCGATTATCATAAGGAGGCTGATGAAGGCCGGTCACATGTGCACCCCCCCCCCCCCCCCCCCCTCCCCAACACACACACACACACACACACACGTACAAATAGACACAGACACACACACACACACACACACACACACATACAAATAGACACAGGCACACTCTCATTTAGTCACTAGTCAGCCTCAATCACTGGGCCTCCATCTCTCCATCTGTGCCCCTCATCAGCCCGGCTCATGAGCCATACCGCATCTCCTAGTCCAATCTCTCTCTCTCCCCTTTCTTTCCCTCATGCTTTTTCTCCCACCACGTATTCTGCATAGCGATTTGAGATTTAAAATATAATGGCATAAAATAAAATGCCATAAAATGAACATTTTAAATGCAGTCTCACTCATTTACACATTCACACAAGCTGCATTACATGATTTCCAAGCCTGAAAGCCGTGCTGTTGTTGGAGAGTTAGAAAGGGGGCAACAATTCTAGGGGCCCAGAGTTACAGAGAGGGCCCACATACTATGTTCTAATGGGATGTATGGATGAAACAATGCTGTGCTTATTTCCCCTGGGGAGATCCATATGTGTGGCTACGCCTCTGTGTAAAAACAGTATGAATTTAATTTAAAAAAATATCCCTGCTCCGGGTTAGTGTAACTTCACTTCACTGTGTGCGTATTCACTGGGTGCTGTGTGTGTCACTACCCTGGATGGGTCAAATGCAGAGGTGGAATTCAGAGTGTGTGTGTCTACACCACCTCTGCCATAGAGTCACTTTCACTTTCACGTCTCGTCTTTTCTCTGTAAGACAACTCGTCCTCCTCTCGTGCGCTCTCTGCCCTGTCTGACCTCTTTCCTCAGCTCCCCTCTGTCACTCGCTCATTACCCGAGATTAGCACCTCATCATCTGCAGACGGGCGTTCTTCCCTCCCACTGCAGGGCCTGCGGTGGCAGGGTGATGATGGGGACTCTGCCTGTGTGCCCCTAATGGAGGATGAGTGGAGGCCGTGAGAGACAGCCTCTTCATTAACATACACAGCGGGTGTGCGGGGACCACCCACCTACAGAGAGCCCCAACACTGCAATCACTCTGTTCGCACAACACAGAGCGGAGTGGAAGGGAGGAGAGGAGAGGAGAAGAGAGAGGGGCTGTGTTTAGGGGTATGTCTTTCATTGACTGCTTTTCTCCTCTCCAAAGAGTTCTGGTTGGAACTACGGGGGCGACGATAAACACAATTATACACTCGTGGGTCACGGCTCGTAATTATCATCCTGCTTGTCTCTGCTTTTAAACACGGAACAGTTGGTGCGTGACTCCCGAAAGATCATTAAGAGAGAGAGACAGAGATGAAGAGCGGGAGAAAGAGTGTGAGGAAGGGAGGAGAGAGATGAAGAAGCAAGTTGAAGCTCCGGCTGACAGCTTCATTTCAACGGGCCGCTTGAAACACTGCAGTAATTATTTTCCACTGAAGCGACTAGAGAAGACGATGGCGACGCCTAATTTAAACATCAGAAAAAAAACAAACCATGGCATGATCTCCTCCTCTTTCTCTCTCTCTCCCATACATTTTAATTAAGACTGAGGACTGCTGTTATTAAACAAGGCTGAGGGGCTGGCGAGAACTAGTGCCTCACCCGATAGCGGACGTATGCTTTGATTGGTCCGTCACACGCCAGTGCTCTCTCCGCTCGTCTCTCCATCCTTCTCTCCACCACGGACATGCCTGAGATTGGAGGTTACCACGGTTACCTCGGCAGAGAGGACCGGTGGAGAAGGAGGAGAAGGAGGGAGATGGAGGGGAGGCTGGAATTGTAAGGGCAGGGGGTGGTTGGGGCAATCTGATGTGTGGTGGAGGAGAGATTTAGAAAAGCAGATTGAACACAGAAGTAGTTAAGATAAGACAAGGAATAAACACAAGACCTCCACACACACACACACACACACACACACACACACACACACACAATAGGCAATGTTTTGGATATTAATACACTCAGAACCAGATAAACACACAAACACGCACATCCAAACCAACAAAAGATACACTCATGCACTCTTGCATACACACCTTGGATATGTAAACATTCACCCGCTGAAAGTCAAACCCTCGTAGGTATACAAAGAGGAAAACACACTCACCCTTGAAACATCTAGCACTATGACGCACAGTAGGCCTGCGTATGGTAGAGCAAAAACACACACATTAGGTGATAACACCGTGGGAACACACACCTTTGGGAACTACACGTCATCAGCTGAAGCAGGCCCATATGCCTCTGTTGGTTTAGTAGAGAAATGCTGATTGAAAGAGCTTTCATCATTAAACCATGAGCCGCCATCAAATATGAATGGGATATTGAGCTGTGGCTGAGCAAACAAACAGTGTTGGACATGTTATGAAAAAAAATCCCCCTGGCTCATCAAGCTTTTGAGGTGTGTGTGTGTGTGTGTGTGTGTGTGTGTGTGTGTGTGTGTGTGTGATCACTGATCAGTGGTGTGAAGACCAGTACCTACACGGGGTACTTTCATATTTGATCATGTAAACAGAGCTGATGCCAGAGACTGATCAAAGTCAGAGAATATAGGGAAACATTGGGGCTTAGTCTGTCTTCCTCTATCTCTCTGTCTCTCACACACATCCAGAAGCACAGACACACACACACTCACACCCTTAATAAAACAAAGAGCAAAATGATTTTGCTTTGTTCAACTCTCTTGTCTTTGCTTTCTATTGTGTGTGTGTGTGTGTGTGTGTGTGTGTGTGTGTGTGTGTGTGTCTGTGTGTGTGTGTATGTGTGTGTGTATGTGTATGTGTGTGTGTGTGTGTGTGTGTGTGTGTGTATCAGTGTATGTGTGTGTGTGTGTGTGTGTATGTGTGCGTGTGTGTGTATGTGTGTGTGTGTGTGCGTGTGTGTCACTTATATATTTGGGCGTGTTAGTGTGTTTCTGCATATTGCCAAAAGACACAACACCCTGCTGTGTGAATCAATTTAGGATTTTCTTCTCACCACTTTGTGCAGAGAAAGTCTGCCGTTTCAGCCTATTCAGAAACAGAGGCAGACAAAGCACTACTGGGTTTGTGCTTAGGACTTCTTTAACTTCAGCAGTGAGAGAGAGGCAATGGCGTGAGAAGATGGGAGTTAAAATGCAGTGGAACTGCAGTGGAACTAGTGACATGGAAAAACACAGAAAAGTGAAAGCTAAAATCGATGAAACAGACAGAGAAAATTAAATGATGAACAGGGAACGAAAGAGGGAAAGACAGAGGGAGGTGGAGCACACCCACAAGCTACAAAGATAGCGAATGCAGGGCTAATTCTTCTGCTGTGGGTCAAATCTATTGAGAGCAAGCAAGACTTCCTGACACCAGGAATGGTAGTCAGTGACGAGAAGAAGGGGGAATATGTGTGGCTGTATGTGTTTTGTTGTTGTTGTTGTTCTTCTTCTTTGCTGCATTTGTTCTTATAGCGTCCTTGCAAGTGCCAAGGTTGTGCCATCTCACACGAAGATTTGATGTGCTCCCCAAGGCTTACACAAACTCACTGCCTAACTATCTCTCTCTCTTCTATAGCTCTCTCTCACACACACACACACACACACACACACACACACACACACACACACACACACACACACACATACACATACGTGCGTGCGGAAATCCACAAAGACCCACATGGAATAATTCTGACAGTGTTTGTTGTCGGGGTGCTGCCCATCACCACATTGAAGTTATCGGTTAGAATGTAGTTTGTAGGATTCTGTATAGCCAGGTGTCTTGTCATTCAGCACACACACACACACACACACACACACACACACACACACACACACACACACACACACACACACACACACACACACACACACACACACACACAAACACACACACACACACACACACACACACACACACACACACACAAACAGACATATTGGCTTTTTTTTCACCAGGAAGCCTGACAGCTCCTTGCTACCTTTTCAGGAAATGGGCAGAAAGACTCTGATAACAACTTCACACAAAAGCGCTCACACATACACGTACACACACACACACACACACACACACACACACACACACACACACACACACACACACACACACACACACACACACACACACACAAGAGGCACAGTAGCATAATTAGCATTTGGTCCACAGGGATGTTATAAAAGGCTTCATAAACATGCTCTCAAAGCGCAATAATGAAGGTGACACATTTACAATGCCTGTTATTCAGCCCGCATCCGCAGTAAAACCATCCAAAGCAATTAAATGGAGCCCTTTCTTTTGCCATCACTGCAGACAGGTGATGTCAGCACTGAGATGAGTGAAGAAAGAAGAGTTTCCTATAAAAGGTGTGTGTGTGTGAGAGAGAGATAGAGACAGAGAGCGAGACAGTGAGCAAAAGAGAGAGAGAGTTACTGTGTGCTTTATCTTCTGATATAATAACAGGTTGACAAAGACTATGGATGGGGTGTTAGCAGGTGAGCGGAGATAAGTTCACTGCCAGTGTAATTTCTACACAGGCAGACTGGTAGACTGAAGATGGAAGCAATGAACTCTTTGACATGCACTCTAGAGCACACATACACACATAAGCAGTAGCAAAGAGACGTTATGACACATTTCTACATATGATGATCAAACACATGTACACCTTTCACACTTACCACATGTCAGACATGATGATAAATGACAGGAGAGGGATTTTGTCATGACAAGTGTAGACATGATAAGTTCAGGTTAAGCTTCTAGTGTAAGATTTAAGTAAAGTGTTCTGGAAACACACACCAGTGAATAGAAGGGGGGAATAATATCAGACTTGGTGAATATCTATCAAATCAGAACTAGATCCCTAGTCCCTAGTCTGCGGATACGAGTGTAACCCAACACACACAAACACACACTCTCTCTCTCTCTCTCTCTCTCTCTCTCTCTCTCTCTCTCTCTCTCTCTCTCTCTCTTTCTCACTCTCACCATTTCTTTCTCTCTCTGTGTCCTGACATACAAAGCCTCTCTTCCCTAGTAAGTTGATGAAAACTGTAATACCTCAGGATAATTTTCATTTCCCTCTCACTGCATCACTGTGCTTGAACTATTAAATTATGGCCCAGCACTAATCTATTTCATCACTTTAATTTGAGCTTGTCGTGGCTCCCTTCCCCTCTGGCTTTCTTTTTTCTCTCTCGATCAAACGTCTTCCTTGTTTGAGAACCCGGATGCATTAGAATAAGACGCTGGGCTCATTAGCAAACAGTACCCTTTACCAAGATGCCATATGCACAAATAAAACACAAACACACACACACACACACACACACACACACACACACACACACACACACACACACACACACACACACACACAAACCACACACATACACACACACACACACACACACACACACACACACACACACACACACACACACACACACACACACACACACACACACACACAAACCACACACACACACACACACACACACACAGAAACACACAAACCACACACACACACACACACAGAGAAACAAACACACCCACACACACACACACACACACAAACCACACACACACCCTGCTTTCATTATTGAGAAGTTAAGGGTTCCAGCTGTGCCAACTATCACTTGTCTCAGTCCACTTGTCTTCTAATGAGGGCGTGCTGGGGCCCAATGTCAGGCTGTGCTGTAGCCCAAGGACCACAGGACACACACAGATATACTTAGTTCCTGAAAGACAAAATAGGTCAACAGTGTGATTAATAAACAGGGATAAGGAAACAGGATAAGGTTTGTGTGCGGCAAATAAAGAGATCTTAACTTCGGTAGGTGTTGGTCACAGTCGGGGCACATGTATGTATGTGTGTAAGGAATGTATTTGCATGTGTGATTGTAAGGTGTCGTAAGTCTTGGTGTTGTTTACGTGAGACCCTTAAAGAATCATAGAAAGAAAAAAATACTTGATGGCTTGCATTCTCTCTCTCACCCACAAGCACACACAGACACACATACACACACTCACACACACACACACACACACACACACACACACACACACACACACACACACACACACACACACTCATTACGTCTGATCAGGCATCTGTCTCAGGTGAAAAAGGCTTACAACCGCCCTGCATTTACGCAGTAGCAGATGATTAATCCATGTGTCCATCAGTATTAATAACCTGCTACTTATACAGACAAGTGTTTCATCTGGGTTTTTTCTATTTTGCTTGAAAATGTGCACATTGTGTATTTGTGTGAGTGTGTGTCGGTGTATAAGTAAAGTGTTAGTCTGCATGCAAGTAAACATTTTCCAATGGTACAAGACGCGCCGGGGGGTTCTTATGTAAACCCATTTCAGTGCTAGTCTGGGAAATGGCTGTGCCTGTGCCTGTGCCTAGCGAGCGCGGATGATTGAAATACTCACCGGGGGGTTGTTATGTTCCCAGCATGTGCTGCTGCAGTGGTTAGAGGAGGGATTTTGAGGAAATGATGATGGTGATGACATGCAGCAAAGCCGTCGTCTTGTAATGTGGGGCAATATGCACTAAGCAGTTTGCCACCAGTCCTTACCACCCATCAACAATGTATGCTACATAAAGCACACAACAGTGGGGCTGGCGATCCCTTGGGGTCAAGACAGGGAACACAGCAAAAAACTGCAAAAAACAACACCCCATGGGTCATCACTCCCACAGTCACACAGTGAGTGCAAACTGGTTTTTGTGATTGATGGTTGAGCGTAACCAATCAGTGGTGTCGGTCGTCTCCAGCCGAGCGGTTCTTTGTGTTTGGCCCCTGGGAGGGGAGACACATGATCGAAGAAAAAAATCATCAGTAAGAATACCACTAAATTACACAGACATTTTGAAATGTGGGAACATTCTGTCTCTGCACTCTATCTAAGCTACTCTCATGATGTCGTTTTGCTTTAATGAGCAGTAGAAGAGCCCTTTATATGGTAATGCATACATGTAAGATAATAGTTCTCATACATGATGCAGCAATCAGTCTCTATTTTTGTTCTCTATGATAATACGTTCCTCTGACCCTTTGCCTGAGCTGGTTCTCACTGGCCTACCCTCATACTCATACTATAACTGGTGGCTGTCACCAGGCCCGGGGTGGGTAATCGGGAGAATCGGGAGCTTTCCCGGTGGGCCATTTCACTTCTGGGCCGGTCGAGAATTTAATTTTTTGACATTTGTCACGTTCGTTCATCTTCACTTAAAGTAGGCTAAACACGTTTCACATTCTGACACCGCAGCCTCTGCATGGGTTG
The DNA here is from genome assembly GCF_963457725.1 of Sprattus sprattus. NCBI lineage: Eukaryota > Metazoa > Chordata > Actinopteri > Clupeiformes > Clupeidae > Sprattus > Sprattus sprattus. The sequence continues at coordinate 17,614,547 of NC_137925.1, forward strand.
TACCATGCGAGGAAGTTCTCCCCTCCCAAATAGAGTTGGTTGGGTCCACAGCCCGTCTTTTCCAAAACGTTTTCTCATTAGACTGCTGCTGGGCCGGCCCAAACGCAACGATACGAGGCAGGGAGGATGGATGGGAGGAAAAGGCCAGGAGGGGCTGAAAAAGCCAGTTTGAAATAAAGAAAGGCATTGGAGGAGGATGCTGCCAAATGTGCCAAGTTTACCGATTTATTTTCAAGAGGTAAAAACACAAGTGGCAACTGGTAAAGAGAGACATAGGCCTAATGATTAGCAACGTAAATATTCGGCTAGCATTGTAGCGTTGGTTAATATCGTTGTAGCGTTGTAAACCTATTCGCAAGCAAAATATTACATTTAATTGAAATATTAGCCTTTTTATATCACCCAATATATGGTAAAATGATTCCTGCTGAAAATGATGAGCACGAAATGTGCAATGAGGCCATGACTACAGGGACAGGTAGAGAGGTTAACCAAATAAAATAAACAATATGAATTAAAGTTATTAAATGTAAGAAAGAGCAGTAGGCTATATGACCGTGCTTGATGAAAGAAAAGAATGACAGGGGAGATTTTAGATGATGAACCAGTTGTCTCATCTGATGTTGCTTTTGAAGTGAATGTCCATAATGTTATTCTGGACACTGTGGCAGGTAGCATGGATAGGAGGTTTTCAGCAAATGCAAAACTTGCCTCAGATTTAGCTTGTCTTGACCCTAAAAACATTCCTGAAATAAAGATAGATGGGCTCCCTAACTCAGCACTCCAGGAAATCAGCAAATGTCTGCTTACGTTTGATTACAGAGCTACTGTTAGCACATTACAAACTGAGCTGTCTAGCCTGGCATACCAGTGGGAGAGACTGAAAAAGTCCTCTCTTGAAGGTTGTACTGTCAGGGCATGTAGGCTAGTGAGATGGCACAGGAAGGTCAGGAGGATAGTGGCGGACTATATGGAAGAACCAGAGATGGAGCTTCAAAGCAGGACCTGTTCCTCCTGCAAAAACTGTGCCATTTGTGCCCATTTAATTCTCTCACCGTACAACCTCCTCACAGATGCTTATCATGTCATTAGGTAAGCATATAAGTTTGGGTTGACTTTGTCCATCACACAGGTTGCATGTGAGAGAAGCTTTCCAAACCCTAACATTTGTGAAGAATAGGTTTCGAAGCTCATTGAGTCAGGAGAACTTGGAAGATTTCATGTTAATGTGCACAGAAAAGGAAATCCTCATGTCTAGAAGCAGTGACACAGTTATAGATAAAGTGGCTGAAACCAATGCAATGCTTAGGCAGTTACTGATGCTGTAGATGCTGTTGGTGCTATTCCCAATGTAACTGTTTACTGTACTGTGAGTTGAACAGTAAACATTAGATCAATATCCTCGTTGTTGAAGAGTGGGATAGGTTTCAAATGCTTTATTTATTTATTTATTTCTGCTTTTGTTAATTATCAACCTATCCTTGTGGAATAGCGGAGTATTTTTTGTTGACTTCTCAGTTTAAGTGGATTATTATTTAACCTTTACATAATTTGTTGAACCATGGTATTGATAAAAAAAAAATCAGAATAGTAAGAGCTGAACTGTTGCTTCATTTATCCAATTTCCGCTACCATGGAAAAAGTGGGCCGGTCATGCGCCTGAAATTCCCGGGCTGAAAAGTGGCCCCACTCCGGCCCTGACTGTCACTCACACCTTGGTTTGCTTCCTGACTCCAGGTGTCTGATCGATGCCAGGGTGTGGACCTTTCCTGTGCTACTATGATAAGATAACCATTGGGAAGGTGTGGCGATCACATGTCCGGTGGCCACAGCAGTTGCTTTGCATTGTTTCTCATATTCTTGATGTACTCTTATTCCTTACATACAATAATACTAAGTGCATACCTCAGGAGTACAAAGATCACGGAGTGCAAACATCAACACACACTAGTGTCCATTTATCTGATATCCGAAATCCAACAAAGAGGAACAACCTCTAAATTGTTGCTGGAACATGCATGAGAACTCTGCTGATCTCCATTTTGAATGCCTCAAGGAAAGCAGAAGTGTCACATGTTGGGTTTCATAGCACTACTGTCATACTGTCTCATACTAAATGTTTGGCATAGGAACTACCATAATTATTACCTTAAATGATCATACGGTCTGTCAAATGCACAGGTGGTGTGTCTCGTAGTTCTTGTGGCTGGAGGTGATTTTTTTTTCTGTAAGATAACCTACATTAAGAAAGAGGAGAAGGAGAGAGAGAGAGAGGTTTCTTGTCATGACTAAAACTGATCTGGCACGTGGGTGTTCATCAGGTGAATTAATTGCAAGTTTATTCTTGGCCAGGTCGAATGTGTTACATCTGGGCAAGCCCATCAAGGTAGGGTGCCAACACGGTTTGTCACTTTTAACCATGGAACCTTCCTACGGGACAATACATTTTAAGACTAGCGTCGCAGGCACAAAGAGTATCCGATCCTGACAAATCCTTCAAATTCACACCCTGAAACTTTTCTGTCGTTGATCTCTCTTCTTTCCCCTCCCGAGTCTCCCCACTTTAACCCAGGGGCAACAAGCCATCTGCTTCTTGTCCGTCAGAGCCGTTTATTTATTTATTATCGTCGTCTATGCCAAAAGCAGACAAGCAGGGTGTCGCACCTCTTGTGCTCATTTCAGTGTACTTTCAAAATGTCACAAAATCCTGTCATCGATTCGGGGCACCTGTCCAGAGGGTAATTGCTTTCACAGCCATCCGTCCCTCAATCCATCTACCCCACCATCTTTTTTCTCCCTCGTCCTCCTCCTCCTCTCCCCAGTGGCTTTGGCGGTTATGTTGTATTGTATCATCCACATGTTCCAATAGAGCAGCTCTTTCTCCCCTCCATCTGCCTGATGTGCGCTGAGCTCCCTGCGTTATCACCTAAATTCAAAGCGCTCTCTTCGGCCATTGTTCTTCACAGAGGCTTCATCTACAAGAACACGCACATCCTGTCAAAGAGCCACACATCCTCTGGGCAATGACTTCAGACTCTGATTACTCCTGGTTCCCCATCATATGCTGTCGCTGACTGAGCAGCTCTTTCCCAAACCCAATTTGGTGGACTGAATCGCTCTAAATGTGAGCACTTTCTTTTCTCATCAAGTCTCATCAAGTAAGCAGTATAGAAGTACAGCTATAGACTGTCAACAAGCGGAACACATTTTAAGTAGATGTCAGCACCCAATGTGAATGTTCCACTTAGATGTTAATGAACAAAATGTCAAATATTAAGAATCTAATTTGTTTATGTGAATATTTATTTTATTTATTTGTTTTCGGTACTGTGAATATTCTGAGTGAAAAACTCTGTGTGTGTGTGTGTGTGTGTGTGTGTGTGTGTGTGTGACATGAGCCCACAGTAATGCCTGATAGATGCAAAATTTGAAGGGCATTGCAGTCCCGCCATGATTAATTTTAGAAAAAACAACAAGCTGTAAAGCAAGTAAACAAAAACATTACGACCACTGCGAGATTAATTAGATCCACAAGGTCACCTAAGACTGTCCTCTGGGATGCCGGGAGTTAGCACGGCCTTTATTCAAACTCTGCCACTTTAGGCAGAGAGGAGTGGCAAGATGAGGGAGGGGGGGAGAGAGGGAGAGTTAGAAGATGAAAACCACATGGTCATGCTGTTCGGGAGAGGAATAAATAAATAGTAAAAGAGTTTGTAAAGGGCGATGAAGTGGTGTGTCGTCATATCCATGCACAGGCTCTGTGTTTAGCTTCCCTGTGCTTTAAGGACAAAGTATCACAGCCAGTGTGGCAGACAAAGGGACTGAAATGTCAAACTCCTCACAATCTCTCCCATCAGCTGAGAGAAAGAGAGAGAGGGAGAGAGAGAAAGAGAGATAGAGCGAGAGAGAGAGAGAGAGAGAGAGAGGGAGAGAGAGAGAGAGAGAGAGAGAGAGAGAGAGAGAGAGAGAGAGAGAGGAGAAAAAAGACAGACAGGGAGAGGGGAGGAGGCCTGCAATATGTAATTTCCGTCCTTGTCTTCTCCTGACTCTACTCAAATTAACGAGGACCTCTTCAGTGTCTGGAGCCTCATCTTTGGAGTGTGTGTGTGTGTGTGTGTGTGTGTGTGTGTGTGTGTGGTGTGTGTGTTTGGGTGTGTGCTTGTTTGGGTGTGTGTGTGTTTGGGTGTGTTTTGGTGTGTGTGTGTGTGTGTGTGTGTGTGTGTGTGTGTCTGTGTGTGTGTTTTTGGGTGTGTGTGTGTGTGGCTTCCCAACTGTAATTCTCTGGGTACATTCTCATTCGATGCTGTGTATAAGTCAGCCTCTGATGACCTCTAATAAACCCTTATGTTGTAGGGATATTCTTAGGTCATTAAGTCTATGCATGGTTAATTAAGAGGTTGAGTATTACATGAAAATGGATTATGGGTGGATATGGATTATATTTACATTTTAACTGCCCCTTAAAACAAATCAAAGTAGTACATGGCTTCCAGTCATCTGTATTTATATAGCACATTTAAAAACAGCAGTTGTACTAAAGTGCTCTCCAGACGAGAGTGAATCAGTTAACAGTAAAAATAATCGAGAATATAAGAAAAATAGATTAAAAATGATTACAACATATAAAACAATAAAGATAAACATAAAATAACATAAAGGAATAAGAGCAAAAAAATATCAATATGAATAATAGAAAAGAATAAACTATCAAAACATTCAAACTTGACCAAAAACCAAAGAGTAACCTCAGACTGACTAAAAGCACAAATAAAGTAATCAGTGTAAATGAAGTTGAATTTAAGTATGGATAAAATAATTTGAGGGATTTAATGTTTTATTGGAGGTGTTTGCATATAGTGTGGAGGTTGTTTTGGGTGTATTAAACACAAATGTATATGTGTGTTTCACCTTGTATTCAATGCAGTCAATACCGTTCAACTATTTGGCATGGATGGTAAGGGCAAATTGAGACAGTTACCCTGGAAACAAGACGATCTCATTATCTTTCAGCCAATCAGTGGCAGTGGGAATTCCTGAGAGTAAGAAACGAAGAGAAAGAGAGGGAGAAAGGGGAGGTGAGAAAGAGAGAGAACATGGTCATATCTACGTTGGGCACTAAGTATACCCATAAGATGTTTCTAAGATGATTATACAGACAGCTTTCACAGTCATTCAAAATTATAAAAAAATGACATGGAAAAATGACATGGCCCAAAAACAAGAAACAAAATGGAGAAAACTAGTAAAAAATGATAACTGGCTTTCAGGATGTTAGTAGCATCGTGTTTTTCTGTGACTTTTAGACTTTCATCTTTCTAGATATTATTGTATCTATTCTAGATTCTGAAGCACTCCACGTAGACTATACACATGCAGCCACACACAGAATCGTTGACCCCACCACCTCCTTTACCTACCTGGTCATGCCTCATTTAGACACTGGGTCGCCCAGAATAACAACTATGACCCTGTTGCTAAGGGAGACAACGGATATCGGAGTCTCTCGATACTGATCCAGGATGAGGATTAAACCAAGCAGTTTCCAGTATAAATCCCATTTTCTGACAGATTTCCTTGTACTTGGTATCCACTGGAAGTCATCCTCCCAGTGAATTTGCTGGATCCAGTATCTGTTATGAGATGTGGCTGGGGAAGGGGGGGGGGGGGGGGGGGCTTCATCAAACCTAGGCACATGCTCCATATAACCATGGAAAAAACACCTTTGATAGGTGAAAAATCACCCTAGTTACCTCAGGACTCCGTAGCTGCATGAAAGTACATTTATTAGACAAACAAACAAAGACAATTGCAATTGGGCTCCCCTACCAGCCGAGGCTGACAGTGAAGCCATGATAAACCCATCGCACAAGGTTTATATAGTCAGAAGTTTAGCTTTCAGCAGGGATGATCACGTGGTGGATTTCTCACGTCCGAGGCTCCCTGTGCAAGACATGGCAGTTTTGCACAAGGTCGGAAGAAGCACAGTTCCTTTCTTATCTCCTCTGGTCTAAACATGCTCTTGTTAATATGCAGACTTAGTGGCACCTAATATTCTAGTTACACACACAGAGAGAAAAGCCATGCTCCTGCTGTCATAAGCACATGATTCATACAAGGAATATATTAATACAAGTCACTTGATTATTATATTCTTAAGTCATTAACAGTGTTTGGAAATAATCTCTATCAACCTTTAGTTTTTTTTTTCACCAAAATCTTCAGGGAAAGAAACCAAATTAAACATTAGCGTTTCCTTTTTCCCTGGCGAAAAACCTCTGTGTTTGCATCCCAGTTGAAAACCAGATGAGCTCCTTCATTTGATATATTGGGTACTTTACGCCTTTGGTTTTTCCTGTTGTCATTTTTCTGGCTTAATGTGCTCTCGAATACATCATCTTATTACCTATTTGCATTGTAATGCCTCCTCTGTCAAATTTGTGTAATCCACTTCAATCTTTTATTTATTGGTAAATGAAGTGCATGCTTGAAAAAGTGGGCCCGTTCTACAATATGTGTTTCCAAGTGTAAATAAATGTAGTATATAGTATATGAATAAATAAATGAATAATGAAACAAATCAGGCCAGCAAAATGTCTAACATGAGGACAGTGTTTGTTTGGGATATTGTGAATGCTTCTGCTGTCCATGAACTGTCTGTCTCACAGTGGGTCTCACTGACTGATGGTGAGTCCGTCCGGATAAAAGCCACAGACAACTCAAGCATTAGCAAACGCTACCCCACTAGCTGATGGAAATCTTTCAAACTCCCAACAGCCACAGATAGGTCTTTGATGCGTGTGGCCTTCCTCTGGCTAATTGAAGCCCGTCAGATAACACTGATTAGAGGTCTCATTAGATTACACTGTCAGCAATCCCCTGAAGGAGGGATCTGATGATGGCTTTGCTGTTTCCAGCCTCGGCGGACTACCGGGGGGAAAAAATAGCTCTAATCGTGATAAAGTGGGTTTTTCAGCAGCTTTTATGATCAACTCTATAACCATAATTTTTTATGAAACCTTGTTAAAGTGATGGACTAACAATATGCCCCTTGCTTTCTGAAGCAGTAACTGGCCACATAACAATGACTTAGACAACAAACTCAGACAGCAAACACATATAACACACATCAAAGAAAGCTAATTTCTTTTTAACATTCTAGCATCTGGAGGGACAAGACCGATTGAATCAATAAAAAAAGCCCCCCCAGCTTTTCACTTCAGTGCATAAATGGCCGCTCGAAGTCTTACACAGGTCCTCATCCTCACCTCTCCACATGTCTATCTTAATGTCAACTCACTGCCGAATCCCTTATCCTCTCTCCCTCTCTCACTGTTTACTGCCCCTGTCTGAGGCTCATGCAAACCGCCGGTTCAGTGCATCTCTATGTTCATGGCCACCTTGTCCGGCCCATCTCATTTCTTGGATGATGCTATTAAGTCTCTCTCTCTCTCTCTCTCTCTTCCCGTTATGTCAGAAGGACATTCACCCCATTAGGCTGGCTTGGCGATATGGAAGATGAATTTGAGGACTTCTTCCGAAACGAGGGAGGGAACTATAAGCAACATTCCCAAAGCATACACTCCCCATCTGCTCCAGTGGCACAGGGGAGAAGGGTTCACTCTGTGTTCAGCCTGGTGTAACGTGTTCACATGGCTCCAGAACGTAAGTGCTACTTTAGGAAGTAGGGCTTTGGCAGTTTGCATACTGATGTGGAATACATTACAATGTATTATACATGTTCTTAGCACAAAGAGGTAAGCATGTAAGGCCATACGGTGTGGTGCACATTTATACTTTTATACAACTAACTTCTGATCTAATGAATATCACACGTGTCTGACCAGAGGCTGAACTTGCATTAAACTGCACATAAAGAGTCCTTTAATGATCTGAGTCAATAGCCATTAACATGATATGCATTAAATTAAATGAATGTGAACTCTTGCTGATGTCTCTCACACAAACACTCACACTCACTGAAACAAAATCAATAGTAATTTACTTAAATGCTCTAAGCCTGGGGTATTAGGTCATTTTTCAAAATATGTCCATGTTGAGAACATGACCGGCTAGAGAGTGATACAATCCAACAGTGCCGTCTTGTGGCAGAGACAAATACAGCAGACAGGTAGGCTGATGGCTTAACTGACAATAATGACACATATTTTAAAAGCATAAATAACTCTGCAAAAAAAAAACATCTGCATTCCATGAAATAACAAAGTAAAAACTGAATTGACAGTGTGGTGGAAAATCTGTAAATTGAATATTACTAATCTGTGTGTATATTATTAACTAACAAAGCTACAGACACACACTCCTACTTACAGCCAGAGATGGACACACTCCTACTCACAGTCAGAGATTAACACACATTCATATTAGTCCTGAGCTGGCCACACTCTCCTACTAACATCTACAGATGTACACACACAAACAAACATTTACTCACTTATACAATTACACGCTCACTCACATACATGCGCATACACATAGAGACACACACACACACAGGCAGAAACATAGACACACACACACACACACAGGCAGAAGTATAGAGGCAGACGCCCACGGACCCTGCTGCGCACACACCCACACAGACACTTCCCGAGGAGTACGATAACATGGCGGCCTATGTCGACTGCATAAAATTCTCACAGTTTTTGTTCAATATGTGAAAAATGATAATGTTATATTATCAATAGAATGTTCATAATAAGCACCATGAGATGGGTGTTACATAGCATGAGTTGTTACTGTGATAAATTATTACAGCAGCCTTAAAAGTTAACATATTTGGCCTGAAAAACAGTGGTCGCCATAGGCCGCGCTATGCCGCGGCAAGGCCTTTTAAGTACTGGGAAAAAAACTTATCAGAGTGTTACAGCAGGGTCAGAGACGCAGGTGCAGATGGGGAGAGTCAACTCAGCAGAAAATGGGTTGTGGGCCCACTGCAGTTAGCAGAAACATAGGCACACCAAGGTGAGAGGGAGGGGATCAGAAGATTTAATGTGACATCAAATGTATATAAGCCAATGAAGAATTGTGTACGGCAGTACTGTCTGCAGACATGCTCAGGTTTGTGACGTTGGTATAGCACTGACTGAATAAACTTCTTGATTCACACTCTGCGGGTCTGCTGGACTTTGTGAGTATTTTCACCACAAGTAACAAGAACTTAGAGTTTTAACCAGATCAGAAGACTGTATATTTTTCCTACTTTTAAACTATAAATCTGACACAACAACAGATGGCATCCCAGTGTTTATTGTAGATGTAGAAGTCCCTGGCTCAAAAACTTCAAAACAATCTTCTAAAAAGGCTGATTTCTTCTATTGGAGTGATGCTGACTGAGTTGTGAGAATAGAGTTGTTCTGGAGTGTGGATCAGAGGCAGGCTCTGTTGTTCGTAATAAATGCACACAGTGCCCAGATTGACTAAACTGCAGACTTGATGCCCTCATGCAGTCGAGTGTAAGACAAATACTGAAATATAAGAAAACTTAGTGGGCTAACACAAAAACATTTTAGTGTGGCAATCTTAATCTAATGCTAGCTGAATGTAAACATTGTACTTATTGTAACAGTCTAATAGTGAATATTTTAGAATGATTTGATAAGATGAAAATGTAATGTTTCATTTTGTAAATTAAAATTACAAATACATAAGTGGTAGACTGCCCCCCTCACTGTCGTTTAAAAGTTTAGATTTAATTATGGAATTTAAGTTTAAATGTATTTATTGTATTTGTAACTGAAGACAGTGGGCTCTTGTTTCACTGATTCCTCGCTCTTTGTGATACTGACTGAAGTGAATTTAAAGACTGATTAATCCAGATCTGTTTATTGGGTGAAACTCAAGTGCTTAAATGGAAAGGATGCCTACAGAGATAGACCTACCTGTAACAACTTTAAATAAACTATTTCAGAAACAGGCCTATCTCTGTAGGGATCCTTTCCATGTTGTCGGACACAGTACTCAACACTTATACACTTTGATGTGGGATTAATTGTGCTCCACGAGGCCTATTATATTATCTTTTCGATGAACAACCATATTAATGGACATTCTTAGCATTTTAATTTTCAATAGGGGGCACATTACCAGTAGTAATGGAGCTTGTTTAAACCCAGACCTCTTTTTGCTCAGAGATGGGGCGCTCATCAGACATAATTAGACCATATTAATGTATTTATGACACTTTGAGACTTGCTTATTATGTATTACCATGTTTATAACATACTTTTGGTTTATTTCTTCAGGAAGCTTTGCCACTGCTGCTTTGCTTCTGCAAATGTGGTATAATTTCAGCTTTTGCCTCGGTTCTTATTGTTTTTGTTTTCTTTTGTAGCCTATTTATTTGTTTGCCATTTGGCACAGCCTTGGCGTTGACTTGATCTAGTGTGCCTTTTTAGCCTTCTTTGTTGTCCAAGACACACATTCTGAATACACATTTGCAAATCCATGTACACAAATCTCAGTATGCGTTTACAGATTATTTTATACATTAACAAATCAGTTGAAATACAATTAAGTTGCGTTCACTTCATCGTTCTCATAAAAATGAACGCGTTCTTTTGAACTCTTCGTGCACAACACTGCTGATTTATCACCTGTGACCATATAAACAACACTGATCTTGACATAGGCACGGAGAATAAACAATCATCGAATACAGCCCCTCCTCCTCAACACATGTGGAATTTACAAAATGTAGCCTATAGATGGTTCATTTTGTGTGTTTTAATAAGATGCTAACGTGTGTCTTGACGAAGGACCATAATTCTGGTAACAAAATAAATTAGGAAAATGTTAATCTACGTTTTTTAAAGTGCCACAACGGTCATTGTTTTCCCTTGGCTCCGCGTTTTTCAAACCTGTTGCCGCCCCCCAATAAACTCCAAGCCTTGTATAGTTAAGTCAGCTGTTGCAGTTTTGATTCAGTGGATACACCTGATTCAGCGAATCAACTGAATAAGTATTGTCCTGATTTCCTTGAGTCATGTCAAGAGTGTTAGTGCTCAGTCAAGGAAACGTTTTATATGAAACTGTGCGCACATCTGAAAGGCTTACGCTGGTAGTGTTTTGCGACATAACTAAATTAAGTTTATTAGTGTGCTTGCCCGAAGGGAAGCACAGTATTGTTATCGTCAAGTTTTCTTTATTAGTGTGCTTGCCCGAAGGGAAGCACAGTATTGTTATCGTCAAGTTTTCTTTATTTATTTATTTATTCTCCCCGTTTTTCTTGCAGCTAACTCCTCCTCGCCCGTTTGAGCTAGAGACGCCATTCAAACACCAAAACGTCCGTCCCGATCCGGTGCAGGTTGCTATGACTTTTCGTGGCGATACTCTTTGCCACTCCTTTTTTATCCCTCTTTTTCATCCCCTTTTTCTCTCATTGACTAACATGGGGAAGGTTGAGCCATTGTGACGTCACGCACTCTAGCCAACTGACATTAGATCAGTTTACATAGGAGAAGCTCTCTTAAATGCCAGAAGTGGTTAGATAGAGAGTGCAAAATATTAAAACGAATGTAGTGGCAACAGTTTCAGGTACAGTTTATACACCCGCTCTAACAGTGTTAACCAGTATGTGAGTAACGTGGGTTTTATTAAGGCATAGCGTGTGTAATGTGTAGCTATTTCATTCCGTTTGTTAACCTTTCCGGCTGTCTGTATACCAGCAGCAGAGCGGAGCATTTCACTCCCCTGCAATCTCGGAATGAAATAGCTACACAATACACACGCTATGCTTTAATAAAATTCACGTTTTACGAGACACCAACAGAGGCACAACCGACAAGTCTTACCATTGAAGATCTTTGACGTTCGGTCTGAAACTTCATCCAGCCATCCAGGTTAATCCAAGTTGTTATGGAGAACGACAGTTGCATCAATCATATTTCATTAAAACTTCACACTTCTTACATTGGACATATCCACCAGCCTAATTAGAATCTGCATTGTCTACTGAGCAGAAAATTCTCCATACAATAGATTTCCCTTCGTTTAGTATCATTTTAAACTTTCCAGATGACTGTATTGCCCTCGCTCGTCAAGTGATACGTGTCCAGAAACAAGGCTCCTTTGACTGGATAGCCAGAGCTAGCATAACTGCCATTGAAATCCAATGGTAATGCTACCTAGCTAGGTATGCTAATTGTCGGTATCCATCGTTAACTCGTTAATCGTTAACCATCATGTCACTGGCTTTAATTTAAGAATGGCATGTTAGTAGTACATTTAGTAGTACATTTAATATCAGTACACTTGATTCATTACTGCTGATGTGTTACTTATATATGTTACTTATTAGCAGCTAGCTACCTAGCTAGCCACTGTGTTCCGATGTGTTTTCAGTTAGCGGCAAGCTAGCTGCTGTTATAGTTGAGTTGAGCTTCAGTTAAGACGCTGCGTACCGTACTTCATCATCACATTCGATTATTTATTACAAACAAATTCGAATTCAGCTGTAGGCATGATATCTGTATCTTGGAGACTAATTGCATCCACAATGTAAGTACTGCAAGCTAGACTACTATGCAGTTGACACAACACAGGAGGTCCCTGGGCCTGAGAAGGGAAGGGAATGAGTTTAATGTGGCTATAATATGGAATTTTAAATGTGCCTAAAACTAGACTAAATTGTAATGAGTTTTCGAAAACTAGACTGAAACTAAGAAGGATAACTATGACTAAATGTGACTAAAACTAATATGCATTTTTGTCTTAAGACTGAATCTAAAAATAGCTGCCAAAATGAACACTGAGATAGGGGACCCCTTAATCTGCAATTCATGGTTGCTAGCTCTAATCAGATGTACTACCTAGGCTTATAAGAGAAGACTAACTTTGTATGGCAACGAACACCAATAACTAGAACTAATTTGACAGACTATAAACCAATGTGATACACGTGCTCTCTATCTATACAGTAAAAGTGTTGCTTACGTTTGATACTACACCTACAGACTAACTCTAACTGCATTAAGTCTAACATATAGGCCTATCTTACAATAAACTTTAAGTAAAGCTGGCTATGTAACCGCATTCATTCTAATATTGTTGCAGAGATGTTTCCTTTTACCAAGATAGCAATTTCAACAATTCACTTAGCTCAGTAAGTCAGTATAACGAAACTCTGAGATACCCTCATATGTCTAAACGTCAGTGGAGCCAAAATATAATGGTTGAGCTTGGTTGCTTGCTAAAATATATTGGAAGAAGGCCCCACTACACTGATTGAGTAGATGTAAATACATGTTAATTCATTGGCACTTGTTCTCTCTGTCACAGAGCAAGCACACTCTCGCAGTTCGTTCACGAAACGCATTCTAGTTTATTAGTGTGCTTGCCCGAAGGGAAGCACAGTATTGTTATCGTCAAGTTTTCTTTATTTATTCCGTACGTTTTTCTTGCAGCTAACTACTCCTCGCCCGATTGAGCTAGAGACGCCATTCAAACACCAAAATGTCCGGCCCGATCCGGTGCAGGCTGCTATGACTTTTCGTGGCGATACTCTTTGCCACTCCTTTTTTATCCCTCTTTTTCATCCCCTTTTTCTCTCATTGACTAACATGGGGAAGGTTGAGCCATTGTGACGTCACCCACTAAGGCGAAGCTCTGTATTCTCCTGTAACGGCAGTTGACGGCCAGCGACGACCAGCATACAATCATGGATATAAACACTAGAAATGCTGTTGCTGAACTTCATCTACACACCTGATTTAATTCTTTAAGCCTTATTGGACATATTTTTATCTTAAAAGCTATATATATATTTGTATTTAACTATTTTGAGAAATGATAACGTTATTACGTGATGTGCCTTCGCTGCAGAACAGGATGGTATAAGAGAAAGAGAGCGGAGATTCTCCTAACTAGCTGGCTAATGTAGCCATCCCATTTAAGCTATTCATATTACCGCTAAGCTATTTGTGACATTGGTAATTATACAGTATAATTTGTTACATTTCACTCTCAATTTTTCCCGCTACAAACTGCTTAGTATTCCACTTTGTAGCCTTCTCTAATCACTCGATTACCTCAGCCAGCCAGATTGGCAAAATGACAGCACCGAGAGGTCCACGTATGTTTACCCTGGAGAGAGCAGTAGTGCTTTGCCAAATTGAGCCAGAGATTTTCGAGTCGAATGACAACGAAACTAATGTAAGTTGTAAAATGAATGTTGATGGATAACAACCTAAATCTGAGCCATAGTTGCCAACTCTGGCATCTACAACATTTCTGATTAGCTAATAGCCTACACATAGCCTCTTACTCTATAAAACATTAAAGCAAATATGGCGATTATTATTTACCTTATCTGCTGGTAACCATAGAAGATCGTGAAGTAGGCCTACTAGTGATTTGAGTCCAAGCCCATATGTATTGTAGATGAGGTAATCCACTTGGTGCTAACAAGCACATCAAAACTCCAGTCAAAACGATGGTCTGTCGACAACGCAGATTTCGCTAATATGTTTATCCTACTTGTAACTTGTTGGTTGCTAGAAAGCTCTCTGAACATATGACCGGTCTTACTATACTGTTAGTACACAGAGTATTCCTATTTTATGGACTGCATGGCTTATGAACAAAGCTCATGTAAAGTGACATTTCTAGTAACGTAATCTTGGAATGTGGCCTGGCTCACGTCGCTGTCATTCTTCCACACTGTCAGTGGACGAGCGTTGGCTCACTGTAGATTCACTTTGTTTGCGTTATTTCAGTGTAGTATTTATTTATATATTTAATTTTGCAATTAGGCTATATAGGCTGTCAAAAAGGTGTTGTATCGCTATGGCAGGGTTACATGAAGTACATATGAATGTAATAGACTACTTTGTGCTACTGAATAATGCAGCTGAGATAATAAAGTCTTTGGAAGATGTTTTGTGTCATGTCTATAGGTTTATGTCTGTAAATGTGAAATGGTTAGTGGTAGGCCTACATCTCATGGCATTTCAATATATTTCTAGTTTAGTGAGCTACACTTTAGATATTTTCTGAGAGTCTTCGAGTTTAGCTGCCCCCTCCTTATATGGATAAAACATATAACAAGCCAGACATCACTGTTGAGAGAGAACTGCATTAAGTCTAACATATAGGCCTATCTTACAATAAACTTTAAGTAAAGCTGGCTATGTAACCGCATTCATTCCAATATTGTTGCAGAGATGTTTCCTTTTACCAAGATAACAATTTCAACAATTCACTTAGCTCAGTAAGTCAGTATAACGAAACTCTGGAACTATTAGGCTATGACCAAATGTAACACACTAGACCCTTTCACAATAAACAAGCAAACAAACAAACAAAAACAGAACAACAAAGATACCCTCATATGTCTAAACGTCAGTGGAGCCAAAATATAATGGTTGAGCTTGGTTGCTTGCTAAAATATATTGGAAGAAGGCCCCACTACACTGATTGAGTAGATGTAAATTTATACATGTTAATTCATTGGCACTTGTTCTCTCTGTCACAGAGCAAGCACACTCTCGCAGTTCGTTCACGAAACGCATTCTAGTTTATTTATTTATTCCGTACGTTTTTCTTGCAGCTAACTACTCCTCGCCTGATTGAGCTAGAGACGCCATTCAAACACCAAAACATCCGGCTCGATCCGGTGCAAGCTGCTATGACTTTTCGTGGCGGTACCCCTTGGCACTCCTTTTTTATCCCTCTTTTTCATCCCCTTTTTTCTCCATAGACTTGCATGGCAGAGCTCTGCCATTATGACGTCATAATAGGGTCATTAAACTGGCCTGCAGCTGTGCTTCTCACTGACACCGCCAAATCCAAGGAACCGCATTTTCTCTGTCCCTCTCAATTCAACTTTGAAAAAGAATAAGAGGAACCGTATTTCTCTGTCCCTCTCAATTCAACTTTGAGAAAGAATAAGAGTAACTACAGTTTCTAACCTAGCTACCGTATTTCCACTTCGTTAAGGTGAGTTGAATGGCAGCATTTTCAGTGTACTGACTGAAATTTTAATGGAAACTGATAGTTAGCCGTAGCAGCTAACATATAAATTAACGTTACGTTAACGTTGGAGACGACATTTTCCGTAATTCAAGTTGTGAAGTAAACCTTTGAAGTAATTCATGAATTTAGTTGTGTGGATATAGTGAACTAAGGCTTGTATTCCCACTACGGTAACGTTAGCTGTGTTAAGCAGAGCTATCCTAGCTGTGTTAAGCAGCTGTAACATCTGAGTACGGGGCTAAAGGCTAACTAACACTACGTAACGGGAGTATCCACTGGCAGTTTCAGCTAGCCGTAACGGGGGATCATTTTCCTTAATTCAAGTTGTTAAGTAAACCTGTGAAGTAATTCATGAATTTAGTTGTCAAGTGAGCTAAGGCTTGTATTCCTGCTACGGTAACGTTAGCTATCCTAGCTGTGCGGGGCTATGCAAAGGTTGCTTATACTGAAAGAATGGTTAACTTGTTGTGGCCGATAGCGTGAGTTAACATTAACCCGTGTCCTGGGAGTAATGATTCATGAGAGACCTTGAATCATTAGGTTAACTGAAAAACGTTTGAGGATGTAGCTGTTGTAGTGTGCTCAGTTTTCGAAAACTAGACTGAAACTAAGAAGGATAACTATGACTAAATGTGACTAAAACTAATATGCACTGAATCTAAAATAGCTGCTGAATCTAAAATAGCTGCCAAAATGAACACTGAGATGTATTAATTTTGGCAGCTATTTTAGATTCAGTCTTAAGACAAAAATGCATATTAGTTTTAGTCACATTTAGTCATAGTTATCCTTCTTAGTTTCAGAAGAGGTTTTTCATGGTTGCTAGCTCTAATCAGATGTACTATAGGCTTATAAGAGAAGACTAACTTTTTATGCCAACGAACACCAATAACTAGAACTAATTTGACAGACTATAAACCAATGTGATACACGTGCTCTCTAGCTATACAGTAAAAGTGTTGCTTACGTTTGATACTAGACCTACAGTCTAACTCTAACTGCATTAAGTCTAACATATAGGCCTATCTTACAATAAACTTTAAGTAAAGCTGGCTATGTAACCGCATTCATTCCAATATTGTTGCAGAGATGTTTCCTTTTACCAAGATAGCAATTTCAACAATTCACTTAGCTCAGTAAGTCAGTATAACGAAACTCTGAGATACCCTCATATGTCTAAACGTCAGTGGAGCCAAAATATAATGGTTGAGCTTGGTTGCTTGCTAAAATATATTGGAAGAAGGCCCCACTACACTGATTGAGTAGATGTAAATACATGTTAATTCATTGGCACTTGTTCTCTCTGTCACAGAGCAAGCACACTCTCGCAGTTCGTTCACGAAACGCATTCTAGTTAGTGTGCTTGCCCGAAGGGAAGCACAGTATTGTTATCGTCAAGTTTTCTTTATTTATTCCGTACGTTTTTCTTGCAGCTAACTACTCCTCGCCCGATTGAGCTAGAGACGCCATTCAAACACCAAAACGTCCGGCCCGATCCGGTGCAAGCTGCTATGACTTTTCGTGGCGATACTCTTTGCCACTCCTTTTTTATCCCTCTTTTTCATCCCCTTTTTCTCTCATTGACTAACATGGGGAAGGTTGAGCCATTGTGACGTCACCCACTAAGGCGAAGCTCTGTATTCTCCTGTAACGGCAGTTGACGGCCAGCGACGACCAGCATACAATCATGGATATAAACACTAGAAATGCTGTTGCTGAACTTCATCTACACACCTGATTTAATTCTTTAAGCCTTATTGGACATATTTTTATCTTAAAAGCTATATATATATTTGTATTTAACTATTTTGAGAAATGATAACGTTATTACGTGATGTGCCTTCGCTGCAGAACAGGATGGTATAAGAGAAAGAGAGCGGAGATTCTCCTAACTAGCTGGCTAATGTAGCCATCCCATTTAAGCTATTCATATTACCGCTAAGCTATTTGTGACATTGGTAATTATACAGTATAATTTGTTACATTTCACTCTCAATTTTTCCCGCTACAAACTGCTTAGTATTCCACTTTGTAGCCTTCTCTAATCACTCGATTACCTCAGCCAGCCAGATTGGCAAAATGACAGCACCGAGAGGTCCACGTATGTTTACCCTGGAGAGAGCAGTAGTGCTTTGCCAAATTGAGCCAGAGATTTTCGAGTCGAATGACAACGAAACTAATGTAAGTTGTAAAATGAATGTTGATGGATAACAACCTAAATCTGAGCCATAGTTGCCAACTCTGGCATCTACAACATTTCTGATTAGCTAATAGCCTACACATAGCCTCTTACTCTATAAAACATTAAAGCAAATATGGCGATTATTATTTACCTTATCTGCTGGTAACCATAGAAGATCGTGAAGTAGGCCTACTAGTGATTTGAGTCCAAGCCCATATGTATTGTAGATGAGGTAATCCACTTGGTGCTAACAAGCACATCAAAACTCCAGTCAAAACGATGGTCTGTCGACAACGCAGATTTCGCTAATATGTTTATCCTACTTGTAACTTGTTGGTTGCTAGAAAGCTCTCTGAACATATGACCGGTCTTACTATACTGTTAGTACACAGAGTATTCCTATTTTATGGACTGCATGGCTTATGAACAAAGCTCATGTAAAGTGACATTTCTAGTAACGTAATCTTGGAATGTGGCCTGGCTCACGTCGCTGTCATTCTTCCACACTGTCAGTGGACGAGCGTTGGCTCACTGTAGATTCACTTTGTTTGCGTTATTTCAGTGTAGTATTTATTTATATATTTAATTTTGCAATTAGGCTATATAGGCTGTCAAAAAGGTGTTGTATCGCTATGGCAGGGTTACATGAAGTAAATATGAATGTAATAGACTACTTTGTGCTACTGAATAATGCAGCTGAGATAATAAAGTCTTTGGAAGATGTTTTGTGTCATGTCTATAGGTTTATGTCTGTAAATGTGAAATGGTTAGTGGTAGGCCTACATCTCATGGCATTTCAATATATTTCTAGTTTAGTGAGCTACACTTTAGATATTTTCTGAGAGTCTTCGAGTTTAGCTGCCCCCTCCTTATATGGATAAAACATATAACAAGCCAGACATCACTGTTGAGAGAGAACTGCATTAAGTCTAACATATAGGCCTATCTTACAATAAACTTTAAGTAAAGCTGGCTATGTAACCGCATTCATTCCAATATTGTTGCAGAGATGTTTCCTTTTACCAAGATAACAATTTCAACAATTCACTTAGCTCAGTAAGTCAGTATAACGAAACTCTGGAACTATTAGGCTATGACCAAATGTAACACACTAGACCCTTTCACAATAAACAAGCAAACAAACAAACAAAAACAGAACAACAAAGATACCCTCATATGTCTAAACGTCAGTGGAGCCAAAATATAATGGTTGAGCTTGGTTGCTTGCTAAAATATATTGGAAGAAGGCCCCACTACACTGATTGAGTAGATGTAAATACATGTTAATTCATTGGCACTTGTTCTCTCTGTCACAGAGCAAGCACACTCTCGCAGTTCGTTCACGAAACGCATTCTAGTTCTAACTAGCTATTGCTTCCACGTTAGCAATCCTTGGGTTTTCCTGTTCCTTCCGCGTAATAACACGTAGCTGTGACAGCAACAGGTGGAAAGGCAGGTAGAGTAAGCTCTTTGACATTTTTGGCTGTTACTGTCAGTTAATCTAAAGGTTTCTGTTTCGATTTCTCGTTAGACAACCAGCATTACTAAGCGAGTTAGCTAAGATTGTATGGTTGAGTAATTGTATGGTTGAGGCTGTTTATGTTTTGTAAACACGTTGACTTTAGATGCTCCTCTCTCCACTTTAACAGAATGAGTTTATTCGAGATAAGTGAAAACGTCAAGCTTGCAAGGGAGTATGCCTTGCTTGGACATTACAGTTCTGCTGCCGTGTGTTACCAAGGGGTTCTCGAGCAGATCAAGAAGTACCTTTTCTCAATGAGAGATACTGCCTTGCAGCAAAAATGGCAACAGGTGACGTCCCTGATATTAGCATTCTAAATCTTCATATTCCGATTATTTTGTAATTTGTGAAGTATGAATACATTCACTATGTGTAATCGATGGTGTACTGTGGTGTCATCGAATAACAGTAAATAATTAGTGTTTTCTTACAGGTTTGGCGGGAAATAAACGAAGAAAACAAAAATGTGCGTGACATCATGACTACTTTAGAAAGCTTTCAACTGGACATTGCCCCCTCCAAACCCACCAACGATAATCAAGATAATGATATTTGGCCTGTCGAAGTGGAGAGAAGGTTGGTGAAACTTTGTCATACAACTAGGCAAGGCACCCAAAAAAATACTTTAACCAAATTGAATTAGTTTGTTATTGGCTTGATCTTTTCTGGTCACTGAATATTGTGGCTCTTGATTAACTAAAAACCCTTTTCATTCAAACGCGGTTATTATGACCGCTCTCTCGGTGTAAGCACTTACACAGTAGTATTTGCCCTTGCCTTGTGAGTCATTTGAGCAGGATTACTGCCCAATGGTCCGTGCAATTTGGTTTCTCACTCTAGACTTCATTGCATCATTCGACCACTTTAAAGGACATTTCGTCAGTACAATTGAGCTTCCAGTTGGGAATTATTTTAAAAAGAGTTTTCTTTTGTTCTTATTCCATAACCACTTAAGGTCCTCCCCCTTTCCTGTGAGGAGGGCCCCGTCGCCATACAAGGACAACAAACAGCAAAACAAGCGTCCGAGCGCTGGCCCCCGGGCCCAGCACCACCTGCCACCGCGAGGACCCAATGGGGCCCGGCCCAAAGCACCAAAAGGAAAGGAGAAGAAGGACAACGCCAGCAAGGTGCTATGAAGTGCCGCAAATGTGCTAGTTGTTGACTGTCAGTGAAGCTGCTAGCCTTAGGGTTGCATTGTGTTGTTCTCGTGCAGTATCAGTTTTTTTTTTCTTCCCCCAAACGAATAGATTTATCTTTTGCTATACGATTGTCAATGGAAACCTGGTGCCCTGTTGACCAAATATTCCTTTGTCAGTGCAAACATCCAGTGTCTGTCCAGTTTTGTCACAGGGAGTAGAGCTTGCTGACAGGCAAACAAATAATCATCCTGTGCCTTTCCCCACAGAACAAATCAGACGTTTCTGAAACGGAGGAAAAGAGGTTCGACAGGGCCGGGGAAGACAAAGATCTGGTGGACACTTTGGAAAGAGACATAATTTCTCAAAATCCAAACGTGAAATGGTAAAGTGCCCTGCAGCAGAATATAACAATCAATATAAATAGAAAACTGCTTATATTTGTATATTTGCTGTGAAAAGGCACTAAAACACAACCGTTGTGTAGGGATGATATTGCAGACTTGGAGGAAGCTAAGAAACTTTTGAAAGAAGCTGTTGTCTTGCCCATGTGGATGCCAGAGTTCTTCAAGGGCATCAGGAGGCCATGGAAGGTACAGACTCGGTTCATGTTGATCAGTTCAATAATTGTGTACTTCAAACACACACAGTTTTTAGTTATGCTAAAATACTGGTGCACTGTAGACTATTTGGCTTTATTTGTCTGTACTGTGCCCTATTATGTATCTTATTTTTTTTTTCTCCAAGGGAGTGCTAATGGTTGGGCCACCAGGAACAGGGAAAACGCTGCTAGCCAAAGCAGTTGCCACAGAATGCAGAACCACCTTTTTCAACGTCTCTTCATCAACTCTCACTTCCAAATACAGAGGGGAATCAGAAAAACTGGTGCGCCTGCTGTTTGAAATGGTAAATGTACAGTACAACCCCTTCCGGTCTTCTTTTCCCCCTGATTCATTTTTTTTATCTAACCCATTTGATTTGAGCCAGTCTAGTGCTGTCAGACCCCCCAGTTTTTTTTTTTTTTTTTTTTTTAAATGTGATGCTCAATTATAGTGTAGTTTTCTAAAATGTATCTAGTATCTTCACTTGGCTACTGTTTAATAAAGTATGATGTCAACTCGCCCTATGTACCCAAACAATGACTGACACATGCAGTGCTGTAAATCTGGTGTTATATTTCTAGCTCAGACCAGCTCATCCTGTGTACTCAAGGGTTACATCTTATTGTTTGATATGCCAAATGATTTAATTTTTAATAATAAGGAGGGGAGTGGGATCGGGAAATGACAGCAGGTCGGATTCGAACCTGTGTCCCGTGGGCGTTTAAGCCTGTATATGGTCAGGGCTACTGCTTGCGCCACAGTGCCCCCCTGATATATAAATAAGCACTTATATGCTGAGGCTCTGTTTGAATGGTAGGTCCATTCCACCTATAGACTCCACTGCTGGAGGTGTTGGTCGAAAGAATAGCTACTATGATGAATAGCTGACCAAGTCATTGCTACTTAAACTCTTGTGTTTGTTTCTGCCTTCAGGCTCGGTTCTATGCCCCCACCACCATATTTATAGACGAGATTGACTCGATATGCAGCCGTAGAGGAACCTCTGAAGAACATGAAGCCAGTCGGAGGGTTAAGGCTGAACTACTGGTCCAGATGGATGGTAAAGGATGCAGATATTTTGTCACAATGAATGAGAAAATCATGAGGAAAGAACCTTAAAGGACAAGGATGCTGGCATGAAACCGCTTGAGATGGAAAGGTGGAAAATGTACAGTACAGCCTTTGCTTCGTAGGTGTTGGTGGTTCAACGGAGTACGACCCTGCCAAAATGGTGATGGTGCTGGCCGCCACCAACTTCCCCTGGGACATCGATGAAGCTCTACGCCGTCGCTTGGAGAAGAGGATCTACATTCCTCTGCCCTCAGGTACAGATCTACACACCAATATACTACATGTAGTATCATTATCTAGAGCAGTGGTTCCCAAACTTTTCTGGCTCACGGCACCCCTAAACATATCTTTCTCCATCCACGGCACCCCTATTTTTTTAATACTTTTTTAAAAAAACTTTTTTCTCTCAACCTTGTATCAAATTTGTACTTTATGCCATTTGATTTAACCTTGTGATATGTTGAATAGGCTATAACTGCTTTTATTATAGGCATTACATTGAGAAGGTGAGGTTTATCTAATTTTTGTTATATTCAAATGAACCACTCTCTTTAATTCAACTAATTTAATAGAACTTTTGAATAAATAGTTAACAGAATATGAACAACTATATCACAGCCAAAATACGTATTGGTAATAATCGAGAAATTAGCCGTCAGTAACAAAACATATCAGGAACAAACCTTCAATATAAAGTTCACAAAAATATAGTTATACTCGTCTCCACAGACAACTTATCAACTTAATGGGACGCATGTGAAGGTTTCTGACTGCAGAGTTTGTTAATGCGAGGAGGGATTGTGAACAGTGCAACACGGAGGTTATCACCATCAGTGGACTCGTCTATTTGAAGCGCATATTCCCCCCTTAGCCGTAGTTCATTCAGTACAGATTCCATGTCCTTCGACATATAATCAATGTGACGTTTGATCGTGTTATCAGAGAGAGGGATTTTTTCTATTTCCCTAGCATTACCTTCACCATTTTTTTGCAGGCTGGTAATATGAACGATTCTGCTCAGTGTGTGGATTTTTAGATTGAGCAAAGCAACTCGGCAACTAAAAAACAAGCCTTTTGTGCCTTCTCAGACAAACGCACGGTAGAAAGCATACGTTCGCTCTGTGTGGTATTCTGTGTTTCAAGTTTTTTTTGCAATATTCAATGTCTGTTCTGGTGTGCCGGGTGCTTGGTCTCCAGCTGCCTTGGCAACCTGGGCACCATGGCTGCATTAGCCAACGTCTCCTTGCAGACCAGGCAAGCATACTGGTGTGGGGCAAGTTACCTCGCCACACCAAGTGAACCCATACTGGAGGTACGAGTCGTTATCGTTTCTCTTTGCTTAATTCAAATCCGATGTCTGTTTCTGTGGAGGTGGATCCACTCTCTTTAAAAACGTATCCATTGTGCCTACCTGCACTCCTCCACCTGCTGTCAATACGGAATAACGAACAAAGTCAACGAAATAACTGTTGACGTTACGCCCGGCCCTGAATCAACTGTAAACTGTAGCCTATTGTTGTTTGTGCTGCAAATACAATTTTAATTGATATACTAACAATACAATTAATTTTGAAATTGATATTATTATTATTTTTTTTTTATGTCATTAAATGATCACAGGGTACCCGCGAGGTCTTAAAAACTTGAAAAAGTCTTAAATTTAGTATTGATCATTTAAGGCCTTGAAAAGGTATTATATTTCGTCAACAGGTCTTAAATTTCGTCAACAGGTCTTAAATTTCGTTCATCAAGTCCACATTTGTTTATTGTTCGTTGTGACAACGAATCTTAGTACACCCAAACGTCGCATCCAAAATACCAGGCAACCTGTATATGACTCTGAACTGGCTGAGATGCTGACACGATATAAAGGATAAAACTAGCTAACGTTAACTATTCACTAGCTGCGCTAGCTAGCTAGACAGTTATCTAGAACACTGCCCTGTCAGGGACAGGGTAATGCTAGTTAATAAGCGTCTGCTATCACAGGCAACAGTGGAGCGGGGCTTTTGGGTGATTTAAAGAAATTGAAACGTCTAACATTTAAGAACACAATGTTGTACAGGGATGCAACAACAGTTTCAGCGACTCCCGTTTTTTTCACGGCAGTTTGAGTGACTTGATTATAATTTCATCAACACTAATTCTGGATTGACTCCACCAAACATCAAATCAGCAGCGATTATTTCCCAAACCCTCTAAAGCTGTTGCAATTGAGATTTTAACTTACTTTCTGTTTGAAGATAAGGTAGCATAGTGTTGAAGAATGGGTTAGTTGAAATTGGACAACTTTAAATTCATATATGAGATTGAACAACATAAACCCCTATACAGATAAAATAAATTAACAAGGATAGCAAAACTGATTGAAAACGGCAGAAAGGCGTGCATGACCGGACGTCAGATCAGTGACACAGGCAGTTTTTTCCCCATTATATGTGAAGGCTGAGATATTCATAACACTTTATTCAGTCTTACTGGTGGTCCTTTTGTAATACCAACAGCTGCACTTCGTTGTTGCTATGTACTGTTCTCACTACGTGTTTAGCATTACATCGCATAACTATGTTTCTTGATAACAGCTGTTGCCATTTGAATGATGTCAAAGTAAAAGTCCAATACTAAACGGTGTTTGTTTCCATAACAACAATACAAGTAATATACATTTAACCCATTTAGGCCTAAAGCGCCTGGAAAAAATGCCTGTAAAACCTATTGGCGATTTCAGAAAAGCCCCCAAAACCTGAAGTTTTTCTAGAAATTCAGCAATTGTGTCAACGCCTACTACATTACTGATTTCTCAGCCCCTGTAACAGATAGGAACACAATTCAAAAAGTATTTGAGAGCTTACACCTGTGGCTTTCATGAGAATTTTAATTTGTATTTACAAATATTTACAATATTTACATACACCTTCTCAAAAGTAAACAAAATATGTAAAAGTGCAGGATCAGCACAAAACAGTAGAAAAAAATGTAATAAGCTATATGACAAAGTATATAACAAAGTGAAATAAAGTATATAACTATATAATTATAAATATATAATTCTTAAAGGGAAAGTTTTAACTTTTGAGTTGTTTACTTGTTTTATTATGAAGGGAATACGATTAACATCTATTTTGTTGTCCGTGTAGTTTTTACATACCAGGGATATTTAATGCTCATTTGGACACTATGGATGGAGAATGGACCTGACAGTGTCAACCTCTGAGTTGTTTACTTGTTGTATTATGAGCAGAAGGGAATAAGATTTTGATCAACAATTATAACTATTTTGTTGTCCATGTAGTTTTTACATACCAGTGATATTTTTATGCTCATTTGGATACTATCACTGAGATACAGATGAACTAGTTTAGTGTCAAATATTCCATTAAAAGGGAAAAAACAGGAATAATTCAAATAAAAAACAAAACAAATTTCAAGTACATCTTATTTATCAACTGATAAATACTGTATGCTGGGCTGAAATGGAAGGCAACCAAAGCATTCACTATAATAAAGTCAAATGAGGATTCAGTAGCATTAACTGATTATAAACAAAGTTCTATAGGGACTGATTATTGTTTTGAAATACTAGAATATATAGTAATGCAAAGAATAGAGAGTTGTCGATATAATTCGCTCGTTCACACTCGCTCACTGGGGAAAGTTTTAACAACATAGCAAGCTAGCTTAGTGTTAATATAGCCCTCTATGATACCATATTGCCTTTCATTTACCTCGAGTAAACCTACATTTAAGCAAGTTACAATCGTTAACAACTACAGATAAACATATTCTGTAACTACCAGTACTCACAACTCACTCCTTGCCTAATTTACTTTGAGCTATAATCCTGGCTGTCGCGGAGGAGACGTTACTTAGCAAAGCGAGAAAGCCAACGATTTTTTTTTAAAACTACTAATGGCAAAACATTTGAGGCACTATCACATGTCTATTCTGATGCATTTCATTGGCCCAGAGGCCGACACCTTGGGCAAAAACCCCCCTTATACAGAAAAAACGACACAAACGCTTTCCCGGCCTTAAAGGTAGAATGACGCAACAGCGCTCCCGGCTTTAATGGTAGAACAGCGGTAATGCTTTCCCGGCTTAAATGGGTTAACAGCCTATTTTGCTACATTTTTGCTACATCTTTTATTTGGCATGTTGGTGAGGTTATTATTTTAGAGGACCATTTCTCAATGGTTTTGTTATTTAATGAATGTTTGTTTATTAATAACTTATTTTTAACAAATAACTCTTATAATTACAAAGAAGAAAATTCGCAACTCTATCACAACTTCCACTTGCTTCCGCAATTTAATTGCAACAAACACCTCAAAAACACAGCAACTTTAATGGAAAAGCTCCCGCTATAATAAGTTGGCTGAACTCATCATACTGGATGAACAGATTGCTGCCAAAAGCGCAGAGCTCCAAAGGCTGTAGGATCTGTTGTATTACAACCGCACACAGGTTCACCCACAGACGTATCCAGACACGCATGCACACACACACATGTACACAAACACACACTCACACGTCCACCCCTCATAGTTATTGTTTTAAATGGTTGTCTTATGATTACATTTTTTTTTTTTTTTTCATAAAATTATGCATATCAGGAAAGGTGCGATGTTGGTCTTAAATTTCATCTAAAGTGGTCTTGAAAAGGTCTTAAAAAGTCTTAAATTTGAGATGAAAAATCCTGGGGGTACCCTGGATCAAGCCTTGGGCCATTCCGCGGCACCCCTGAGCATGCGTCACGGCACCCCAGGGTGCCGCGGCACCCACTTTGAAAACCCCTGATCTAGAGCCACTATGGCTCTTGGATAGACTTGAATTATGGTTTTTCACATGGCATCCACAGCATCATTTCAGATGGTCACTGCTTAAATTGCTCTGTGTGTGTGTGTTTGTGTGTGTGTGTGTTCCACCATGTTTATAGTGTCTGGCTATATAACAACATTTTGTCGCATTTTGTAGAATTGGACTGCTACTAAGGGTGTTGAACCAGACACAGAAAAGGCAGATACACAAGTAACAAAGAGTTTAAGAAAACAAGGGCCTCTACCATGAATGCTAGCCCTTGTAGGGATGCTATTGCTAATGTGTGCTTTTGCACAATACTAAGACTGATGATTTAATTTGAGAAAATCTGATCACAGAGTGGTACAGTTTCAAAGCAGTGTTCTTACATGCACAATCCTGTGCGAATGGATTGCAGACTTTTGTTATATTAGCAACTACCTTACTTTTGCGTGTCTGCCTTCAGCAAAGGGAAGAGTAGACCTACTGAAGCTAAATTTGAAGGAGCTGGAGATAGCTAATGATGTGAACATGGACAAGATCGCAGAACAGATGGAAGGATATTCAGGAGCAGATATTACCAATGTGTGCAGGTAAGGCTTTTTCCTCTAAGGTTGAGTCAGTTTCAGTTACTAATGCGGCTCCGAACTTTGCAGCCTCGTATTCAGTTATATGTGACTTGCCCAAAGAAACAAAATTCCAACAAAAGACAGAGCTGACTGTTTGGAGTAACTTTTGTGTTACCCTCTCACCCAGGGATGCGTCACTGATGGCGATGAGGCGACGAATTGAGGGCCTGACACCCGAGGAGATCAGGAATATCTCCCGCGACGAGATGCACATGCCCACCACCATGGAAGACTTTGAGGCGGCACTCAGGAAGGTGTCCAAGTCCGTATCTGTGATCGACCTGGAGAAGTATGAGAAGTGGATTGCAGAGTTCGGGTCCTGCTAAGAGGGGCACTCATTCACTGGGAAATCTGACCTGCTGCGAATGAAAGGGTTACGAATGAACACACCTTTTAACGGATTCGGGTATACATACCAACTCCACAAGCTTCTATGAAGTTTGTCTAAATGTGGATTGTCCAAATGTGCCCATGGACAAGAGCTTCCAATCATCCGATAAGCTGTACGAAATTATGTTCTGACTGAAGGTTAAGACAAAAGTGTCCTTAACTTCACCCCATGGGATGTTTTCCTTGGAGAATGCGGAGCTATGCACATTCCGTTATTATTCAGGTTCGGGGTTTGTCCGTCTGATCACAGAGCTAAAGGTAGTGTTCTGTAACGTAGGAGCTCTCACCAGCACAGCCTCTACTGCCAAAGCACTCAACAGCCAAAGGTTTAGAACCTATGGTTCGTATACAGTGATGTAGTGCTTCAAAGCTACACTACCTGATGATTGAGTCTTCCCTATTGTGTGCACTACATATTTGAAGCACCATTTGTTTTATGCAATATAACGGACCATTGTAATTTAGATGTTGACAATCATAATAAAGGAATTAAGTGAAATGTAATACATTTTGTAAAAGGAAGCAATGTAACAGGTATATTGCAGCAGTTTTCTTTAAGGAGAGTCCGTACAATGAAACCACAGCATGAGAACAGGTAATGGTATTTTGGTAAACAATAGCAATTTTATAGTACATAGTTCAAGGTTGTTTAGGTGACGAACACCAAAACATGCATTCATGGCATACACAAACACATTATGGGTAAAGAAATCAAGGAACTATGGAAGCGCTAATGCAGTGGTTCTCAACCTTTTTTCAGTTTTGTACCCCCTGTGAAATATTTTTTCAGCCAAGTACCCCCTAACCAGCGCAAAGCATTTTTGATTGAAAAAAAAATATGTTATACACAGCTCTATGCCATCATTGTCTGATTTATTAAACTGTCAGCACTGAAGATTGAACATTGAATATTGTTGCATTGAACTGAGTGCGTTTGCAATTACATTGTAGTAAGAAACTTGTGCTTGTGCTTTGCTGAAAATCTTTGTCAGTCTTGGTGGCAAGGAGGCAACTGCTGTGATCAAGCTCTTCTCCGGGCACAGTCTGTTTCTCTGCTTTGTTTTGATCAGTCATTGCAGAGAAGGAGGCCTAACATAAATATGTGGAGGCAAAGGGTAGTAGCTGCTCCAAAGCTTTCTCTCCCAGGTCAGGGTGCTCCTGCTTCACACACATCCAAAACTGTGAGTGTGGATGTGGCAAACTTCCACATGCTTCGGACAAGAAAAATGGGTTTTTCACCCAATCCAGCTGTGTAGATTTCTCCTCCATGTCAGGAAAGTAGGAAATTGAAAATTAAAATGTTGAATCAATTTGGTCTAATGTCCCACGATGACCAACTGGACTGGAGCTCTGTCCACATCTTCACTAGAGAGAAAATCATCAATCTGAGGAAAGCAGGTGAAATCCCCCTGTGCAGAGGCTCTTCTCCACAGCTCTGCTTTCTTCGGGAAGCCTCCCACCTTGTCATACAGGTTTAAAAAGCTGGTGTCCTTTCCCTGCAGACATATTCAGTTCGTTCAGTTTGCTGAATATATCTGCCAGATAGCACATATTTGCAAGCCAGTCTGTGTGGCATTGGGGGATCTGTGCTCAATCAGAAAGGTCTGTACTTCAGATCGTAATTTTAACAGCCGTTTGAGTATTCTCCCTCGAGAGAGCCAACGCACTTCTGTGTGCGGCAGCAGTTGTGTGTGTGCTCAACTCCCATGTTTTCGCGAAAAAAAAATCGCGCTTATTATACAGTTACTTGCCAAAACGATAGAAGACATTCCTCCAGGATACCTCTTTTGAATGAGTTTGTTGCCATTTCGTGATTTCCGCTAAGAAAAAAATAGTTCTGAACGCAAATGCTGAGCAATCCACCTTCTGACTTCAAGTTCCAATGACCTTCCGTTACGTTAACTAACCGGACTACTTGCGGAATGATATGCAATGTGAATTAGAAGCAAAAAACCCGTTGCCATGCAATGACAGCGGTGATAAACTTTACGCAGCAGTGAATATCAAGGAATTACAAACCTGCGAACGCAGACATTTAACCCACATATGGCCCATACAAATCAACGTACATTTTGGAACATTCTGAAGAGCCGTATAATACGTATTTTTAAATGATTTTTGGATGGAGGCTTATTTTAAATATATATATTGAGAGAAACGTCCATCACAAGAAAACGATGAAAACTGAGACAACATTTGATAAAATTGACATAAAGCATCCTTCTCCTGTGATGGACGTTTCTCTCAGGCAACTTTGGTGAATCAAACTTTCGCGAATCAACTTTCGCGAATCAAAGAGGTAGACTCTGGCTGTGAGTGCATTATCGAGCGTATTGAAAATAGGGCCAAGTGATAACGAGGTGTGACTTTTTCCACTACAACGGTTTTGGGATGCAAATATATCACTCTTTTGAACACATAATGTTTTGGGAAGAGAAACGTTTTATTTTCCTGGGTCTAGAAACCTGCCGGACTACTTTCGGTTTGACCAAAACTGGACGAGAACTCTGCTCACAGGACGCTGTCGGAGGTAAGTCAGCGTGGATTGCATTACACTGGTGATGTAGATGCCATACAACTTCATGTCTTAAAAACCGAACTATCCCTTTAACTATACTCAGTCTACCCTACCGTAGGTGCTGGAAAATGAGTCAGTTATTGGCTCTCAGGCAGCACCTTACATATGAATGCTGGAAATAATATAGTCAGGCCGTATGGTATGTGTACCTTAGCCCACTGACCGGAATACTTATGGTACAGTAATTAAGCAATCACTTAGCCTCCTTATGTGTAGGGCTATCACTTCAAATAGGTACGCTCCCGGGTTGTAGTGAGGCAGGTTCCTGAGCAGACTGAAGAAGTTTGGCATGAACCCAGTCATCCTCACCAACTTCTACAGATGTACAATAGAGAGCATCCTGACTGGTTGCATCACAGTGTGGTATGGAAGCTGCACAGCCAAGGACCGCAAGGCCCTTCGTAGTGTGGTCAGGTCATCGACAGGGAGCTTCCAGCCCTGCAGTACACCTACCACACACGATGCAGGAAAGCTGGCAGGATTCTAAAAGACAGCAACCTTCAGACTTTTTACCCCGCTGCCTTCTGGAAGGCGGTACCGTAGCATCCGGTCTCGTACACGCAGACTGGAGAACAGTTTTTACCCCTGGGCCATCAGGCTGCTAAATGGACAGTGATACACTACCGCCACTTTGCACTCGTCACTTTACATGCACTGTCATTGTCACTTTCATATTACTGTTTGCACTACACTTACATACACTGTCACTCCCATCCTACTGTTTGCACTAGCAGTAATACCATCAGGAAAACTGCACTACCTGTAACTCCCTCACTGGGATGAATGTAGGTTAGTAAAGGTCAATAGATTAGTATAGGTTAGCATAGTTTATTATATGTGTATTATATGTTATTTGTTAGTATTATATGTATAGGCTGTTATATGTATATTTAGTATTATATGTATAGGTTGTTATATGTTTAGCACTGCGTATTGTATATTTATCTTGTATATTTAGTAGGGTTAATTAGGTTATTATATGTTATTATGTGTACATTATGTTCATAGTACTTGTACAGAGTGTACGTCATGGTGTGTTATGTTATATTATGTTATGTATGTCATGGTAGGTTTTTAGGGCGGCGCCTTGTCGTCAGTGCCCAGTCTGACCCTGTGTCATTTTTGTGCATCTGACAAATAAAAGACTTGTAACTTGTAACTTGTAATCTATAAATAGTCATGAATCATATGTGCTGCTCCACCCAAAGGAATGTGAACATCAACAATGTCACTCCCTGCAGAGTTTAGCACAAACGCACAGGACCGTCATTGGTCAACCGAGTGAGCATGGGCTATGCTTTTTCATTGGCTAAAACACTGACTTGATGTGATGACACTTAGCTTTTTTTAACCTTTCATGAAATGTCTTACAAAGTACCTAATGCTTCCGAAAGACAGAGTTTGTATGATGGGGCTTCATCTACTGAACTCCACAGCCTTTTCCTTCCTCTGGTGGACCACCCAAAGAACACAATGCATATATGGTACAATCAGCGAGAGAGAGAGAGAGAGAGAGAGCGAGAGAGAGCAAATAGTCTGGTATTTTATAAAGGGACAACGACGGGACTGGTCATAAGTTTGGAGTGTCTTGTCAAGCGCAGTCCAGTTTCAAGATGCGTGTGTACGGCTGCTTCCTCACCAGCTCAGTTCTTCTTCTCTCGTTAACGGCAGTAGGTAAGGGATCTAAAAAAACTGTGTTTTAGTAGTTGGAGTATACATATTGAATGAAAATGTGTGCAATTATACTACAGAAGTTTTACTATTATGATGGCATTTATGTTAAGGTTTGGCTTCTTACATGAATACAATGTCACTGTGCCATAGTGGATGAATATGTTTTTCTCACAAGGTTTTACTGAATGAAAGCTATGTGAATGCTAAAGTGAATCGCATGTTAAATGTCTATATAAACATATCTATATTGATTTCTCTCGATTGATTTAATTGATTTGAGAACTGTTAGCACGAGTAAGCACTGTTACTTGAGCTTTATACTCTAATACCTCTCAATTCCTCTTGTATTTAGTTGAGCTTTTTAGCGCAAGTGTCAACATGTAATTGAATCATATTCAAACACTTTTACACACATAGACACTCATACACCAACACACAGACATACACTCAATAGAAAGAGGCACTATGTATATGCTTATATACAGTATATTATGAGGCACACACACACACACACATTCAATTAGAATTGACAATAATCAGCACAAGTGTCCGGGAATTCCCAGTGGGCTAGGCGGGTGTTTCCTTCCTCTGCTGGCCTCCCTTCCTTTCTTTGGGCAGACTCTGAATGCTCTCCTGCCTCCGCTTTAAATGTAATGACTCAGGGGACTCGGTACACGGGTGAAGGGAAGACAATGGGCATTGATCTGCCAAACACAACCAAAAAGACAAAGATGGATGATTTTTTTTACCCTTTCCATCATCTCTGTGATTTGGTCACACCTTTTACGAGAACACGTAATGCTTGCTTTTGTTAAAGGTCGACAACCTTGCTTAATGGTCACCGTGTTCTTTGTAACAGACCCTTTGCATGGCTTTGCATGTTCCTGCTCTACCACGTGCAGGACCTTTTAACAACTGTACTATTCTGCTGTTTTTTGTTTTGTTTTGTTTTCTCTTTTTGTTCATGTTTTTCTCTTATGTGTGTTTAAATGTTGTCCAGCTCTCGGACAGAAATAAAAACTCTGATGAATGGCTTTGGTGTTTTACAGTGACGGAAACCTGCAAAGTCCCTCTCATTGATCCCCCTCACCTGCTGGTTCAATATGGAGATCCAGCCTGGGCAAACTGCTCCACCACAGATCAACCAGACATGATGGGGTGGGAATCCCCTGTGGGGGAGATACATCTTAGCGGTGTCACACACCTGATATGGACACTAGAGAGTCTGACTACGTGGGCTGTAGGAAAGGGAATACAGTGTTACACAATGTCTGATTCAGGGAGTTATTGTGCAAGCAAACTCAACATCACCATATACAGTGAGTGGAAGTTGAAATCAACTTTTCTCTGCTACTTTTTTTCTTTATTTTATATCTTCACTTCTCACTTTGTCAGTGTGGAATTTCAAATAATACATTTTACCTATCTATATTTCTCATGGAACTGTTTTAAGTGCCTTTCTTGACCTAACTGAATTCCGTGACTGGATACATTGCGGATACATTAAGCAGAATGTTATGTAGTCATACCCATTTCATATCTCCATATTCTCACTCAAACATTATGTCAAGGAGTTTGAAAGATAAGATTTATTGTGCATCTGAATCTGTCATGAGACAACAGTACCAAGCTGAGCCACCAGTTGGAGCTGTAATGCTGGGACAAGCAATAGTGCTTTACTCTGGCTTCAAGATGAAGATAGATAGATAGATAGATAAATACTTTATTAATCCCGTGGGGAAATTCTGGTATCTTGCAGCTCTCTCATATTTACAATAATTACAAACAATATATACAGACAATATGATACAATACAAACAATACAATTCAGCTATGTACAGTCTACTCGAAAGTAGATTCCAGTGAAACTCATTTGTAATTATAATGTTACGATCAAGATTTAGGGGCATTATAAATCTCA
The DNA here is from genome assembly GCF_963457725.1 of Sprattus sprattus. Taxonomy (NCBI): domain Eukaryota; kingdom Metazoa; phylum Chordata; class Actinopteri; order Clupeiformes; family Clupeidae; genus Sprattus; species Sprattus sprattus. The sequence goes on from NC_137925.1 coordinate 17,649,039, forward strand.
TTTTCAACTTATGTTCCTGACAAATCTCTGTGTACCTGTTAGGCTGCTCAAATGCAATTTCAGTACTTTCTCGATCTGTGTCTTTGTGTATTACTCAACAGAGCCTCCTGACAGAGTGTCCATTGATGCTTTACAAGATGTTGATGACTTGGCTGAAGGGCAGCCTCTCCAGCTGCTATGTGTAGCAGTGAATATAGCCCCTGCTTCACATGTGAAAGTGGCATGGTTTAAAGGACAGGAACAGCTAAGAGGAATCCCCTCAACTGACTTCACTGTTCATGGAGATCAAAATGAAAATGTGACAGTGACACAAACACTAAATCTCACTGCCAGCAGGGAAGACAATGGAGCCCAGTACCGATGTGAGGCCAAGCTGGAGCTCGAGGGACTTCAGCCTCATCCGGTGAAGACCTCACAGCCTCTTGCGATTTCAGTGTTCTGTAGGTCAAATCATGTTTCTCAGTGAGGTCACTAACAATAATAATTAACAATGCCTAGAGAGAGATAAAGCTCCAACATTATTCTTCTCTTTGCTGTTATGTTTGTTGTTATTGATGGTATTAAGGTAACATTGCATCCTTTATTAGAGAAGAGAAAGGCATTCTCAATCATAATGTGCTTTAGTGTATTTATATCCATAGAATTGTTTCAGTATGTCCTCCTTCTTGATTACATTGTCTAGTGCTTGACAACCCTCCAATACTTTAAAGTTTAAAATGTAAAAACATAATCAAATATGTAATCTCTTTTTCCAAACGTGTTATTGTGAGGGCCTGAGATTCTTTTTTCTCTCTGTCTATCCTCATTTCATACCAAACCTTCCAGTGCAACATATTTGAACTGTGACTTGTATATTTTCAAAATATCCCTCTTCATTTAGCTATCTTTTCCTTTCTTCTGCAGTTGCTCCTGCGATCAACTGTCCTTCAGAGGTCCAGGTGCGAGAAAATGACAGACTGCCCAACTGCACAGCTGAGGGTAACCCCTATCCTGAGTTCACCTGGTTTAAAGGTCATCAGCAGGTGGATCCCCAGGCAACTCTTAGCAGGGTGGATGGAGGCCGGTATACTGTGATTGCCAGGAACAGAATTGGAATTGTCAATCAAACCGTGGATGTCGAGATTTGGTGTAAGAGTTTGACATTCACATACAAATTTCCAGGCTATTGGTTTGACAGATTAAACTTCTGAGACAAAAAAGGTTTCTTTAACCCAGTCCATGGCAACTCATAGTTTTTTGAGTCTCTATATTCTTTCAGGGGATCTCACATTAAATATTAATGCCAAATTATCAAGTACACAATCTGCCCTTTGTATTTATGCTCTCTTTATTGTGAGGTTATGTTATAATACAGGTTTTACCTAGAAGTGTGTATAGTTTTTTAGGATGGCAAAGAGCTATCAGGTATTGTTATATCTATCTTCATCTCTCTGTGCAATAATAATGCTCTAAAAAAATGTTGCAGCAGATTTAAATAGAAGTTGATATGTATATTTAAAAAATGTATTTCTTCCTTAACTATTTCAATTTCAATTTCACCCTCACACACATACACACACTAGTTGGGCCTGAGATCAATTGTCCTACAAAGGCCCAGGTGAAAGAGCACGACAGACTTCCCAGGTGCAGTGCTATGGGCAATCCCCCTCCAGAAGTTATCTGGTTCAAAGGTCATCGGGTGGATCCCCTTTCACCTCTTAGTAGGATATACGGAGGCCAGTACACTGTGATCGCCAAGAACAGTGTGGGAGCTGTCAATCAAACTGTGGGCATTGAGATTTTGTGTAAGAGATTTCACGTTAAAAATGTGTTGCTTTATGACATCTGACAGTGTTAGACTCTTGTGGGCCAAAGAGAAAGACTTCACTGAGTTGTCTTTCCTTGTTTCTCCAAACTCAGATAGTCCAATGATCACCTGTCCTCAGACACTTGAGGTGAGAGAGAATGAGGCCCTGAACGGCTGCACAGTTGAAGGCAATCCCCCGCCAGAGCTCACCTGGTACAAAGGAGATAAAAAGGGGTTAAAAGGGGTTAAAGTTGACCCCATATCAAAACTGGGCAAAATGGATGAAGGGCAGTACACACTGTTTGCGGAGAGCAAGCCTTTTTCTTCAGTCCATCGTTCTGTGGAGGTGGTTATAATCAGCAAAGGTGAGTGTGTGTGTGTGTGTGTGTGTGTGTGTGTGAGTGTGTGTGTGTGTGTGTGTGTGTGTGTGTGTGTGTGTGTGTGTGTGTGTATGTGTGTGCTTTAGAGTGTGCATGTGCATGTGATTTAAAACCTGCTATCAGCTAACATTTTTAAAGTTACAGTATGTAAGTTGTACAAATGTTTCCTATACATTAGTCATGTTTTATAAGTAAAGAGTCCCAAACAAGTGCAGTACAATAATATTTCTTCTGTCTGATTCCTATCAGGTAATAACATTTCCATGTCTGGTGGTTGTGTCCTATTGGTGGTGCTGTTCAGTCACATCTTTCACTGACTGTGGATGGACGTTCTAGTTCCTGATGGAAATATACACATCTTGTGATTGCCCAATGGACAAAGCAGTGTCTTCATGGATGTTGAACCTAGCCTGGGTGGTTTTGTGGAACAGACTCTTTTCTGCCATAGCACTTTTCAGTTCATCTCAGCCATCTGAAATGTCCAGCACATGGATGGCCTGGAGACAAACTCTCACCTTCCCAATTTCTAAAGAAAAAAAACCTGAACATTAAATAAAGCAGACTCTTCAGCTATGTTGCTCTAAGGTTTGTTGGTTTTGTTTGCTGTTATTGTTGGTATTAAATGGCATTGCACAGGACAAGAAAACAAATACACAGTCCTTGAACTCCAATTCTGACTGCCCTGACACTTTTCAAGTTTAGAATGTAAAAACCTACCCTAATCACAAATGTAATTTATTATTGTGTACGGAAGTGTAATGCATGTTTTTAAATGGTCCTGCTTTTCTGAGTTTTCTCTCTTTGTAATTCAGAAAAACAGAAATTCAAAAAACACCTCTGCTCTCATTTAGCTAAATGAGCACTTGATTTCATGGACGCAAAAATATGTCCAGGGGCAGCGACAGAGGGGTATTCAGTTGGTTTAAATCTGCAACCTCACTGAAAGATGTCACTTAATCCTACACAATGCTCCTTTAATGTTCCAAACAACAATCAATGATCACCAAATTTTTCAAATGTCTTGTCATAAACACTTCCACCTGTCAAAAAAATCGAATTCGTCTGATTATGTATGATATCTTACCCAGCGTTTTAATATGCCCATTAAAAGAAAAAGGTTTAATGTAACTTAATGTTTGAAAACAGAAATCACTAATAACAATATTTTTATGACATCTCACAAGAGCAAAACTGAAATTCGAGGGATAATTAGGCCAATTTTAAGCACTGTCCTTTCCATTGGTGCCCATTCTTGGTCATGCTGGTGGCAAATTCTGACAGTCCACATCGCAGATCAGGCACATTCAATGTAGGCCTACTTTGAGTTAGAGCTTTCGCTATATTTCTTAAATGAGAAGAAATTATCAGAATACAAATTTCTACCCCACCTCACTTGTACTGCAGGATTTGACCAGATTAAAAAGTCACAAGGACTCATCAGGCCTATAAGGAATAGGCCGGGCTAATTTGAAGTCCACGCTTCCCTGTGGTGAATATGGAGTTTTTTTGTAAGGATTTGATTTAAATATAACACTTTTTGACTACATTCCTTTTACTCTCATGTTGTTATTGCTGAGTTCTCCTGGAATATAATCATACATGCCACTTTTGCCTCAATGTTTTTAGTTGGGGAAAATATACAAAAACATCAAGGCATGTCAGACTACCTAAAAAAGGCTTTAGACTCCAGAGTGTTTAAGACTTACAGTATGTCGCACAATGAGCACATTTCTCTCAGAGATTGTCATAAACAGTTCAATCTGTCAAAAAAAATTGGACAAAACTGAAATCCAGTTTCTTACATTAAGCGTTTTCCTCTTCATTGACACCCATTATAAGAACATGACTTAAGGTAAGTTGATGTTCCAAAACAGCAATTTAAAATCACCACATTTCTCCAAAGTGGCTAAAAATGGGCTTACATTTGAAAAAGCACATTAGCCTACAACCTCGCTTGAGTTATCAAAGGCCTATCCAACTTCATCAGAAGTCAACAGTTTGACCTATGGTTGCATGTCAGCATGAACCTGGGCAACCCAGTGAGGATGTAGTCACTGCTGTACAAGTGACAAGGTGGTGCAGAGATTTTGATTCTGATCATTAATTCTCATTTGAGAAATGTGCCAAAGAAATTGTGAAAGCTGTAACCTGTGTAGGCCTACACTGAAAGGCCCTAATCAGCACTGTCTATTGTCAGAATTTGACATTAAGTTAAATCTAGCCTTAAAGGAGCTAATATGTAGAACGAACAGCAAGTGTTTACAATCAATACTGCATTCGAAGGTCAAAATATTCAAGGGCGTTATCTCCCACCTTCCCCTCCTCCCCAGACTCCCTCATGCAGGTTGGCAGGTTGAAGAGACTGAACCTTCACCAACACAAGTGCAGGTGATCAGGTGCCACTGGTATGAGAGTGTGACGACCCTGTCTCTTTTGGGTGCTGGGCTGGCTGCTTGTCTTGGTCTGTGTTTTGTGTTGCAGGTGCCCAGCAGGTGTGGTTGGCTCGTTAGTAATTGAGAGCACCTGGGACCGGTGATCCCAGTACTACAAAAGCACAATCCACAGGTGCCAAGGAGATTCTGACGGAGCTTTACACAGAGCTGCAGAGAGAGAGAATGGGGAAACCTTGCTCCCCACGCTTGCATAGTTGTTAATAAATTAAAACTGTTTGGCTTTTAAACTGTTTTGGCTATGTCTGTGAGCCGGACGTGACAAGAGGCGGAGGGCAGATTGGACAAGCTAGATGAGGAGTGGCAGAGAGAGAGAGACACGAAGGAGAAGGAGCAGAGAGTACATGTCCTAGTGGTATAAAAAGCAGAGGCGCTAGAGGAAGGGCCACAGAGAGAAGAAAGGGTGCAGGTCCTGCATACCAGTCAAGTTAACACGACTAAAATCCGTGAGGTCAGTGATTTGACTGTGGAAAGAAATTGACATGGGCATGGAGACAAACTTTGATCTTCCCCATTTCTAAAGAATAACCTGCACATTAAATAAAGCAATCTGTTCAGATATTGAGGTCTAAAGAAACATGGGCAAGCCTTAATGTAGTGCGATATTCATACTTGTTATTGTTCCTGTTATAGGTAACAAACTTCACTTTCCTAAGCCCCTGACTTAATTTTTGTACATACAGTATAAGCCCAATCCTGCCTGATATTATTAGATGAATTTCTTTTGACATTTGGGGTTGATGTTTGCTCTTGTTATGAGAAGACTACAGATACTTACAGTAACAACCAGTGGCATCAAAAAAATATCTTTATTACGTTTACAGCACTGATAACATATTCCAAGCTGTAATCAATGGCAACAATACAAAATATATTTGTGTGCTGATGAATGGAATCCTATAAAATGAGTTTTCCTTAAACTGGCCAGGGAGTAGATTGGCAAAGGCACATATGATCGGAGAGACAGCAGAGGTAAGGCTCAATGCTCGAGTACGATGAAGAAGTGTCTTCTTGAAAGCAGGAGTTTAAAAGTGATTGGAATTTTTGTCAGATGTCAAGTCTCCTGAGGATTTCTTTTCGTCTGACTTGGAGCTCTATAACACACATAGAAAACACATTTAACTCAGTGTATCCTTGTTTTTTTTTATTGCAAGTGATAACTTTAATCTCTGCAGCTCAACAGGGGCTAAAATGGTGGCTTATGAGAGCCGATGATGTCTCTGTGGCAAAGAAAGTAAAAGTACGATAAGTAATCACATGTACTCTGCTGAACTTACACTAACACTGGACTTATGATACATTGGTCACCACTGCACAAACATGAACCATACACTCTTGACTGCTTGACTGCTGTATGGGAGTCTCACCTTGCTCTTGAATAAGAGGCCTATGACGCCTTTGGAGCGCCGGTCTGTGGTTCTGTCCGACAGACACACGGACATGCTCTTGCTGTCCCGCCTGGAGCGCGCCGAGTCCACTTCCTCTCCCCCATTGGCCACAGACAAAGACAAGCCTGAGGAGGAGGTAGAGGCAGGCAGTTCATGTCAGTAGGGCAGTGTTCGTTTGTGTTTGTGTGTGTGTGTGTGTGTGTGTGTGTGTGAGAGAGAGAGTTGTGCAGGGGGTGTCTTTCATCAATTAAAAGATTATCGAAACTATGATGGGGTGGGTCTCAGCACATAGGGCCAAGGATTCAAGAGAGGATACGATATAAAGATAACACTTGATCTAATGGTGAAGTATGTATGATAATGACATTACTTTAATGTTTATTGTTATCAACATTCTACAGTAGCCCAAGATAGAAACTTGATGTAGTGTATTATGCGACAGACTTGATGTTAGAGCCATTCGTAAGAAAACCGTCCACATCTCACAATTGTTGCACGTTTATATTATCAACTTGGGAAGAAAAAATGCCATTTACTGTTTTATTAATGAACTTCCGAACATCTGATTTACTTTTTTCTGCTGTCACCATCCTTCCTCTTATTAACCAACGCTTCTCAATGGGAACTAAGTGCACGCAAGATCTAGCACCACATGATTCATGAGTACTTGATGTTAATGAAGAAACTCGAAAATTGATGTAACTGCTCTGTAACCCTATTGGTGTGTTGACATGCCACAGTGGAACATTACATATCCTATACAGGTGTGTATTTATCCACTGTTAAGTATTCATCTGGCATATTTTAACTGTAATCTGTGTCTTTGGGTTTACCTGTTTGTGGATCGCTGCATGTCCTAATTCTCAGACACATCTTACCTGTAATTGCAGGCAGTGATCTGGAGTTGGCACTGGTGTGACTTAGTCCTTCGTTTGGCTCTGACAGGTTGGTGTCACTGCGGAACTCTTGCTTCTTGGACAGCTAGGGGGCAGTGAAGAGAAACACATCAGTCTAATACTCTGGAAAGGATGGAGGAGGGGGGGGGGGGGGGAACGGGGGGACGGACGGTCTCTCAGTGGCTCAAGGTTTCTCACAATTATAAGTAATTAAGTCTTATAAACAGAAATACACGGTTAAAGTTCCTCTCCAGGCATTGATTAAACCCCTAAAACTCATCTCTCTATTCAAACATTATAATCTAAATACATCCAATACAGGTTGTAAAATCCAAGTTTAAAGTCTACCCTCAGATATCCCACAGCATTCTCTCCTCCTTCCATCTCTCTGTGTCTCACACTACTCCCCCCCCCCCCCCCTCCCCCCGCCCCCGTACCCGTTTGCTTTCGTTGGACTTCTCTTTCTCCTCGCTGATGAAGATCATGCTGCTCCTCTTCTTCTTGCGTTTGGACTTGCGCATACGCACCTCCACCTCGTTGCCTCCCTCGTCGATCACGCTGATGCTGCCGCTGGAGCGGGGGAGGGTGGGGGTGAGGGGTACGCCCGAGTCCAGAGAGAAAGCGCTGGAGAGGAGAGAGGGAGAGAGATCTTATGTAAAATAGTATTTATTGTTACACTAAGTCTCTTTTTCTCATACTGTTGCTTGATTGTTCTCTTCCTTGAACTTCGCTTTGGATAAAAGACTAAATGTAAATGTAAATGAGATGGGAGTAGGTGAGCTCTCAGCGCACTTTTGGAACTAAACTAAAAATGTAGTTTGTCCAAAACAGGATATGCTATGCACAGTTTAAGAGGCCACTCAGTGTGGATCTCGGTGCTGAGTTATTGGGGTCGGTTACCTCTCGGTTTGGGTTTTGGTGGGGGTCCCGCACTCCGATCCGGCCAGCGAGGAAATGGAGATGATTGACTGACGGTAGGAGCGAAGAACTGAACGAGGACGAGACATCGACTTCCGATCATCCATCTCCGGCTGAAGGCGTGAGAACAAATCAGCATCACACCATGTGTGATTAAAGTACACCACAAACGAGGACAAAAAACAAATGAAAATTTAAAATCACAAATGCAGAACAATGAGACTGTCCGTTTCACCATCGTTTTAACGGCCACGCAACACAAAACACAAGCTCTGCTGTCCTCATCATTATCAATGTCAAGTTCCTCTGAGTTTATCACTCTACCAGGTTCTCTACTCCTGGGGACCTACGGTGAAGTGTCTTTTCTACCCTACTCTATGAAAAATCACAAATCGACAAATCGCTTCCGGTTCATCCCAGGCGCATGGGCGTCTTTCACTCATCCTCCCCTCACCAGCTCTCTGATGCCGTACTCCATCTCCACCTTCTTCTTCAGCTGTTGGAAGCACTCCTCCATGCGGTCGTGGAATGGCCTCAGGTCCTCCACCAGTTTCTTCCCGTGGAGCGAGATCCCTCTGCCCAGTAATGGAACCTAGAGTGACGGGGCCAGAGCAGAAGACAACTGCGAATGCGTTTAATACTTCAACGCACTATTTGAAAGGCCCTCTGATAACACTGTCCACAGGCGTTAGTCTGCGTCTTTACTGAAACCTAAACTGCCAATGATGGCAAATGGTTATGAAAATAAGGGGAATGTGACAGACTGAACAAATTGAGAAGTATGTGTGTGTGGGGTGGGATGGGGTGGGATGTTTGACTCACCTGCCAGGCGATGAGATCCTTAAGGCGGGCGAGGTTTTCTTTGTCCTGCGGATGGCTCTGTATATACTCCTCTGTGAAGAAGGCCTGGATAGTGAAAACACACAACCATGAGAGGGGGAGGAGGAGGAGGAGGAGGAGGAGGAGGATGGACGACAAAAAGAGATAAAACAAGAACTGAGTTTCACCATATACAAGAAAAAAGGGAAAAAGAGGTAGCAGACATACTCAAAAACACCAAACATATGCGTAGATGTATGTTCATATGTCTTTTGCCGTACAAATTGTCCGCTAAGGCTGCATAATATTTCATGGATTAAAACCTTTGGGTCCAATTATTGACCTTATCTGGACCTCAATTACAGAATATCTCACCTTCTCATACTTGGCAAAGCCCCCCATTACAGCCGGATCCACAATGCCATTGAGCAGCATAGACAGTGGGTTTATGGGAAGGCTATCATCGCCCTGGTACTGGTTGATCATGGTGAGGATTTTCTCATTGGAGTTGCTCATCGTCTCAATGGCGTTCTCCAAGGGACTGATGGAGGCCTATGAAGAGGAGAGGAGATTATTATGGGCTAGAAGAGGTGCAATGTGAGCTTGAAAATCTGATTTCTAAATCAGACTGTTGGACAGTTTTTTTTTACAACTGCCTACTCATGTTTTCTGAAACTAGGTGTAATTTTCTCAAAACTCTGTACACAATAATACATACAAAATTGCAAATACAAAATGCACACCACTATGGGGTTTGCACTTTGAGTGACAGCTTTCAGACATTTTGTGTGTAAGCCGCTTATAAAAAGTAACTGTAACTGGGAACACAGACGTCAAGAGGCATAAACAAAGACCCTTTCACTTACGTGAGTCATCTGTGTGACCTCGAACCAACGCAGAATACCAGGGAGCTTGTAGGCGGTCGAGAAGGTAGTGCGCTCAATCCACATAGACTAGAGAGAGGTATTAAGGAAGCCTGCTATGTACGTTGATTTCAATCACATTATGTGTGTGTGTGTGTGTGTGTGTGTGTGTGTGTGTGTGTGTGTGTCTGTGTGTGTGTCTGTGTGTGTGTGTGTTTGTGTGTGTGTTTCGGTGTGTCTGTGTGTGTGTGTGTGTCTGTGTGTGTCTATGAGTATGTGTATGTGTGTGTGTGTTGTGTAGTGTGGTAAGTGTGCATATTAGAGCAACTCACAGCAAATTCATTGTTGGGATCCTTTGTGCCCTTCATCACTGGCCTGGAGTAGTGGAAACGCTGCACGTAGTTTGACTTATAGAAACTTTAAGAGAGAAAAGTGAGAGAGTGAGCGAGAGCGAGAGAGAGAGAGAACACAAGAGGTACAGACAAACAGAGGAAAAGAGAGGGAGTTGTGAGGTTGCTATACAAAGTAGCTGAAACGTGGCAAATAATGATTAAATGTAAGATATTTTGCTGTACGGTTGGTGGATATAGGTGAAGCATACTTAATGATCTGGTCAGGGACAGGCTTGTTGTTCAGGCGTGGTGGAATCTCCAGGACTGGTTGCACGGTGAAACACTGGATATCTGAAAGGCTCACTCAGGAATACAGTGGAACCACAATGCGAACACCATATGCATTATTTGTTTTGATGCTTAGATTGGCAAAGAAATGTCAGCAAAACATGCCGTTTATGCCAATACATGCTTCTTTAGTTCTCACAAAGTGGTTTAACAAATGCTAATCATGGTCTTTGAAAATAAGCCTGCAGAGCTGTGCATATGGATGTTGAAGGGAAATGGCCTCTTGCAATATGTTGTAATATGTAAAGTCTTGGTGCAATATTCAGCAATGCCTTCAACAGACTACATAAGAAAGCATACACCCAAATGTCCCCAGCCTCTACAAAATAATGTTTTAAGCACATGAGCAGATTTTTTTTATTTGCACATCACTATGAAAATGTAAGTTAATCTAATGAGTTGGTGTACACAAGTCGTTCTTTGTTAACAAAAAAAATGGTATGCTTTTTATTATTTTTTACTACACCTTCAAACTGCCCATTGCTATGTCATTGATGGTCATAAAAGCACAGCAAAGACAACCTAGAGTATATTATCATTGTGTTAAATTTACTGAGTTACTGTGAAAAGGATTTCAAAGCCAAAAGCCAAAAGCCAGCGGACAAAGAGATCATCCAACGACGTTGGAGATGGATAGGCCATACTCTATGTAAACCAGCCACAAACATCACAAGACAGTCCCTGAAGTGGAATCCCCAAGGGAAAAGAAAGAGAGGTCGGCCCCGAAACACCTGGCGTAGAGACTGGGAGGCGGACGCCAAGAAAATGGGCTACACTTGGGGACAGCTTGAGATGTTGGCTCAGGACCGAGATGCTTGGAGAACTCTTGTTTGCGGCCTTAGCCCCAGAAGGGGTAGTAGGCTATGATGATGATGATGACATCTTACAAAAAGCAGTGTGCAGAAAGACTCACATTTCAGAGTTTATGAGTTAACCGCTGCACCAAATAGTCATTTTCCCTCTAAACCTCTCACATGGTTTTTATTTCAATAAATAATTTCATGTTCCCATTAATGATCTCACGATCCCTTAGATTTATCTCGGGTCCCTGTATACAAAACTGCACAAGAAGATTTTCAAACTAGCTCTTCCCCCAGCAGCTAAAACAGTAACATGCTGCTTACACACTGATGATTCCAAACCAGTACTTTTACTTAACTACATTTTGCTGCTACTACTTATGTACCTTTACTTGTAATGGAGTATTTGACCACTGCTGTAGTGGTGCTTTTACTCAAGTAAGTCCCCCACTGCCAGAGAAGGCTGAGGTGGCCTGGCTGACGATCACCAAGGGATTTGTAAACAGAGTTCCACACCGTTCAGGCGACTGAGCAGAGGACCTCCCCCTGTAAGCCTTAAGTCTAACTCTGCTATTCTCTGGGGAGAGTACAGACCACTGAACCTACAAACTCAGCAAACTAAAAAAAATAGAAAATAAACACGAAGAAACAACAAAACAATATCAAAAGTTGAACACATTCTACAAGCAACGTTGCTGTAGACACTAATAAGACGTTGGGGACCTATATGTTTTATCTGTCTGATTGGCACTGTGGAAGAGGATACACTGGTTGGGGGAGCTCTTGATGGTGTCGTCGGGCATCTGTGTGGTGTTGAGGCGGATGGAGCTGGGGAACTGACTCAGCAGCTGGTTCTGGAAGTCCTCCCGCCGCTCGTACTCCTTGCCACGGTGGATGAACACCTTGTTCTGTCGTAAATGTGCACATAAGCGTATTGTAACTAGTTTTCATCTGTTATCATTTTTGTTCCCTCAGAAACCAAACTGAAAAGTTGTAAAATGCACACACACACACACTTACTTCTTCTGACAAAAATGTTAAAGTTTCAAAATGCACACACACACACACACACACACACACACACACACACACACACACACACACACACACACACACCTTCCCACACTCACACACACACACTCAGCACTGCACTCACGTACCCGTAGGAACAAAGGATATCCACATCCATAGTATCCCACAGCGAAGTAGTCTGGTTTAGGCCGCAGAATTTTCATGATATTCTCATAGAATTGGGCCTGCTGCTTCTACAGAGAGGGGGAGAGAGAGGAAGAGAGAGAGAGAGAGAGAGAGATGCTCAAATATGACAACTAGCAATCACCCTCCATCAGCAAAGCAGACATGGGGCATTTCTCACAATGGGGCCGGTAATTAAAATCCTGCCTACAAAATAATCTAGACATTCTATGCCAGACAGACAGACAGACAGACAGACAGAGAGGGAGAGAGGGAGGGAGAGAAAGAAAGAGAGAGAGACAACATGCATAATCATATTGATATTATCGTGACAGTTGGCAAATTGCTGCTTAAAAATGCATGCTCACTGAGCATGGGGAGAGTTTGTCTGTTTCCGAGCGCTCCTCACGCATAATCTCCCCTTCTCCTCATTCCCACCATCTCCCACCGGGGGGGGGGGGGGGGGGGGACGGGGGGGACGGGGACGAAGAGGCCTGACGACTATGACAGCTGCCTGGCCGGAAACTTGAAGGCCTCAAAGCCTGACCGAGGAGCCCTGATATCTATTCCGACTGAGATAGGTATAACAAACCCCCGGCTTTCTGCGCTGCTACTTCTGCTTTCGCTGTTGTTGTTGCCAGACATCATTACAGTGTGGTCAGGAAAATGGAGGTTCGCGATTGAGTCTGGCACTGTCATTGAAAGTCTAACAGGCATGACTCAGCGACTCTTCGGTGATGTTAGTAGGAGCCCCTTGGGCCTGTAGGTTAGTGCCCAAACACACTTGTGCGCAATTATAAGCTTCACACACCATGACTAAATAGTGAAAGTGTAATCACCCAGGCTAACCTGCACCAGACAGCCTGTGACAAAATGTCTCTCAGTAATTACTCTTTGATGAATGTGAACGAATCTCCATACACCCATCCACCCCCCAACCAGAAGAAAAAAAAATAATGAAGTTTCATTACTCTCCACCCTCTCATTTGCAATGCATGAGTGGTGGACTAGTTCTAAGAGAGAGAGAGAGAGATAGAGAGAAGGGGGGGGGGGGGGGGGGGGGGAGGATTTACCAGACTTTGACTGAGGAGCTCGTAGTCAAAGACTTCCATCTCATACTGCTCAGCCAGCTCCTTACACAGCGTGATGGCCTCCTCCCACATCTGAGAAGTACAGAGAGACCATGCAGTCAAGATCACACATACATGCAAACGTATACACACAAACACAAACACAAACACACACTCACACACACACACTGGGGCAGATTATGGTATTAAGGAGAAGGGGCTTTGAGCAAACTGAAATAGAATGAAAAACTTCTCTTTTGGGGGCTGGTAGAAATAGCATGAAGGGATCTGACATTAAAGTGGAGACAGATACCATCAAGAATCAGGATGACTCATTGATGTGAGATCAAATGAAATTGGGTACTGCATATTCTTCTCAAAGCTCCCTTTGAGATAATATGCCTTTCAATGGTATGCAAATAATGGCACAGACTAGTTATCAATTCATGGGTGTCAAAGAAGCGCCCATCCATATGACACTTTATGTGTCGGTGTGCCAGTAGCTTCTGTTGTTGTGTCCACTGAGGTTGACCCAAGCTGACCTTGCCCTTGTCGAAGTAGCCGATGATGTTGTCGTACAGGTTCTCCTTGAGCTGCCTCTGAGACAGACAGCCATGGCCAGACAGCTCCAACTGAGGTGGTGCCTGATCATCTGACCACTGCAAGAAGGAGAGAGAGAAAGAGAGAAGAGGGGGAGAGAAAGAGAGGGGGAGAGAATGAAAAGAGAGCAAGAGATGGAGAAAGGGGGGAGAGCCAGAGGTTCATAAATATAATGTACCTCAGCAATGGGAGCCAAGCCTCGGTCGTAAAAAAGCTCAGAGAGCTTCATCAAGCCGCAACACACCGCCCAGACCACCGTCAGGTACAGCCGTAAATCAGACAATAAAGATCCCCCTCTCATTTCCAGTGCTGCCAGAGAAACTCGGGATCAGCCAACCAAAATCCCTCCCTCACCCCCTATGTCACCGTGGGTGAAGTATGGAGTGGCTGTTGACACTGTGAGAAGCACGCAGCATATTTAAAAATGGCAACGAGCACCACATTTAAACCACTCGGAGTCTGTTGGTATGCTATTTGTAACGGTAACACACAGTGCAAATCACAATAGCATTGGATGTGAATGTGTGCATGTGTGTATTGTGGGTTTGTCATTCTTGGTTTGTGTGACTGTCCAAACCGAATGAGGCAAGATGACAGCTTGACCTCGGAACAACAAAATATGAATCAACAATGACTGGGGTGTGCCAGCATGGTCTACACTATATCTCTGTTTAATGCTGAAGTTCACTGGACTTGCAAAACCTGTGCTTTGATCTTTGACTCTTTCACAGCTGTGGGGTCAAAAATGAACTATTTAAAGCTAGGTCAAACTACATTAAAAAAATCAGTTATTCAGCTGAAAAAAGTCAAAAGAATTCATGTTTTTTTTTTGTATTTTGCTTGTTCAAGTGTGTGTGTGTGTATGTGTGTGGGTTAGTGTGTGTACCTTAAGAAGTTTGGAATGCAAAAGTAAAGTGTAGGCCGCCTCTGTGTAGTTCTCAACATCCACGTGCAGGTCCCTCAGTTTGTACAGGTACCTACAGGACACACACACCACCATGTTTATCATAATATGCACTGACCACAAAGTTACACTACAACAACCAGCAGCAGCCACTAGAGAGCGCTGTTTATTAAAGTTATTACATTGAGTCTGATCTATCTCTTATCTAGTCTACTGCTTGATGCTATTTCATGTGATGTTGATTACTGAGGGATTGCTTATCATTGATGACAAGGTCAAGAAATCATTGCACAGTTTTACAGTGACCCTCCCCATCTCTCTCTGTCTCTCTCTCCCTCACACACACACATACAAACACATAGACACATACAATATTTCACACACTATCTCTCT
>NC_137925.1:17666879-17671879 GCF_963457725.1 Sprattus sprattus
GACGCTCCAACAGGCGTGTCACCAGGCTGACAAATAGCTTCATCTCTGACAACAGGTGAGGGTTTCTTTCACCCAGGTCCAACATGCTGAGAGCGAAATATACAAATATATATCACACATATCACACAAACACAACAAATATCACACGTATATCTGTATGTTAAACAATCCTTAATCCTTAATTGACTAAATTCAATTATGTCTGTATGAATAAATCAACCACACGAGATCATGAATAAAACACAGATTGTCTAATTAACCAAATGCTGTTAATAAAGCATAATATGTGTTTGACCAGATCTTCTTTAGGAGCAGAAAATACAGATCCATCAGAATTGAGGGGCTATACGACTGGGGTTATTGGCCTGAATCATGGAACGACTTCTGATCTAACAGTTGGATTGACCACTCAGATGTAATTTGTTTTTTTTGGAAGATGGAAGTATATTAGGAAACAGAGGTTGAAGTTGGAAAATCTTTTCAAGACATTTTTGAGAAGGTCCAGTACACATTTGAACACAGTCTGTGTGCATGCACCTTTTACAGCCATGCCGAGTACAGTCACTACAATTTTTAGTAGGCCACCTTACCAGGAGATGTGTGAAAAGCAACTGCCACTGGGAAATTTCATCTAAAGCTGGACCAACAGCTTGCCAGCAGCTGGCAAATCAGCTTCTTTACCAGCACCTTTGCCAGCATAGAGTGATTTGAAGCGGCCCCCTGGAAAGGCTAGATTTTCTCTCAGCATGTTATTAGAGAAGCTCTTGACTGGGCCGTATATATGAGTACTCACACACATCACATCCCTCAGGCAGAGTCTCTGCCTCTCACACATCTTCTGCAATGCGCATGCACACACACATGCACACGCACACGCACACGCACACACGCACACACACACACACACACACTCCAATCACACAAACGCACACACACACACACAGTCGGAGCATTTACTGTCTACAAGGGCATGGTGCACTATTACTGAAGAATCATCTCGGACTTAAGCCTCCATCATTTCTTCCTTGATGGATGTCAGGATACTTATGGTATAAGGCAGCAGCCCCTTCCTCCAACAGCATGCAGGGTAATGGGGCTTAACATGAGCCAAGATTACGGGTGAATTGTGTATAAGAGGGAGGGGGACTGTGTTGTGGAGATTGGAGGTCAGCGAGGTCTGCTTGTGTGTGTGTGTGTGTGTGTGTGTGTGCGTGTGGGTGTGTATACACACATAGCCTCTAGGAGCTCCATGTATCTCTCATCTCCTCCTCCTCCCTCCACTTCATGGTCCAGCTTCAGAATGATCTCATTTTCGAACTGAAAGCGAGAGAAAAACAAGTGAAGTGAAGAAAACTTCCGTTGCTGTCGGGGAATGTAATGAGATCACTCTCCGTGTTATCCAATGTTTATTTGAAATGCCAAATTACTATGCACATACTTTATTCACAAAAATGAATTAGTCCCTATCCATGCAAAGAGACATTGTCACAGATCAGCTTAATAAAATAAGAGGCGCCAGGAATTTATTTGTTCAAGAAAAAACATAATAGGGAGACAATGGGTCTATGAACAATTCAGTAGAACTAGGAAATGGCTCAGTATGGAAGTGTTAACGTGTATATATGTGATGGCCTGGGGGGTTATCAATACCTTACACTAACATCTGTTGTCTCATATTTCTCCAATGTTCTACCATGTTCCAGCACCATGTTCTACCAGTTAGGCTAAAGGAGCATGTTGTAACACAGGTCCAATCAGATATTTACATGTCTGCAAATTTTTGCCGCATCACAGATCATATTATGTCCTCAGGGACAAATCTATCAGTTTTTGTCTGAGTGTAGGTGCATTCCAATTCCTAATTTGCACTCTTTTTCTGTCCTCCTCCCTCGGTCCTCCAGCCTGTGCCCTGAAAATCGTTTCGCGACAGACGTCATTAAGGACGTCTCATTTCGTTAAATGCTCTCACAGGATCCGAGGAATGAGGAAAGAGGACCTATAAGCGAGGACACAGAGGAGCTTCCTCTGATGTCCGTGGCAAATTCCCCTCAATTTAATAAGACGTAGCGGTTTATGAATGGAGATAAATGACTGATCAAACCAAGGAAAAGAGGTTCATGCTTCCGTCATCATCAAATAAGGCACAAAAAAACACATTTATTCTTTCACATGCTTATCTCACTATGTCATATTCATACTAAGAACAGCACAATACCACACCTCGTGAGCAGGATTTGTTGATTGAGATTCACTTATCCATAAAGCATTATAAACACATTTGTAAAGAGTTATAAAGTATTCATAATAACTCATATTGATTGGCATAATTCTATATAGCTATTTATACATACTAATGACTGCACAGTTTTACAATGTTTTAGTATCGCACCTTACAATGTTTTAGTATAGCACCTTACAGTTTGAAGTATTAGAATGCATAATAAAGCTTTTTATACCACTTAATAATGGTACTGGTGACATCTTTGCCTTATATCAAATGGTGTTTACGTACCAAATGCTCTTTATGAAGCCATATGTGACACCATAGAAGCTTTCATAATAATAGTTGGGTAGGGCTTATACTATAGCATAATACTGCTTCAATAGTTATATAGACTTATGTCACTCACTATTATGCATTATGAATACTTTATAAACATTTATGAATGTGTTTATAATGCTTTAATGAGTTACTGAGAATTCTCCATATTTAAGCGGATTTGAACAGCTGTAGGGTGGTAGGTTGTCTATCTAGGTCGATATTTCCGCAGACTTTGTCATAAAGGAGGCCTAGTTCAATTCTAAGTTCAGAATCTAGAGCTCCTCCTTATTAACATATATTTTTAAAAAGGTCAGTTTATTTGAATAATCCTTTCTGGTGTGCAATGGTGTCTTTCTTTTCTGCTATCCTGACTTGTATTCTGCTGTACTGTTGCACTCTATTATTTAGTTTGCAACTCACGCAATAACACATTTAGCCTAGTTTATTGTAATTGTGATGTGAACATTTGGCATAATAGACAAAGAAGATAATGACTATGAACAATGAAATTAAATGTCGGCCTGTAGCAATGTAGGTACAAATCATTGCAACAACTCAAATGGTTATTTGTCTCAGTTGGCAGTAACATAGACTGGATTAAATTGATCTTAACGTCCTGAAGTTCTTATATGATATACGACAGGTCTGGTAAGTGTGGCAAGAGGTGATGCTGCTGTGTCATCAGTAATTGACGTCCCTTAAAAGCGGTGCATAAATGAGCAGGCACATCTCATTTCTCATGTCTGCTCTTGAATCTTCCATCCTCCTAGCATCCTTCCTTGTTTATAAGGGGACAAGGTAATGAACAAGAGGAAGGAATGGAGGTTTGACAGATAAGGAACTGATGTGCCCTACGTGTGTGAAATGGGGTGATGACCCCTACCAGTTTGTCTTATGTGTTTCTGTTTTCTTCCGCGGGCTAGATGACGTTCTCAATTTAGTATGGGATACATCAGTGTGCAAGGCGCATCCCATCTCTATCAAAACCACGCCTTTCCCTCAGCCCAACACCACAATGTATGTTTGTGTGTGTGTGTGTGTGTGTGTGTGTGTGTGTGTGTGTGTGTGTGTGTGTGTGTTTGTGTGTGTGTGTGTGTGTGTGTGTGTGTTTGCATGTGTGTACCTTTTTGAAGTCTTTCGAGTGGCTGTGTTCACACTGCATCATGTCAAAGAAGATAGGGATGGTGGCCCTGCGTAGCTCCTCCTCTGGTATCAGAGTCATACTCAGGATAGGCCCCACCATACCAGGGATGAAGCAGATCTTATTCTTTCCTGCCAAATACACACATACACACACACACAGACACAGACACAGACACAGACACAGACACAGACACAGACACAGACACAGACACAGACACAGACACAGACACACAAAGACACACACACACACACACACACACACACACACACACAAAGACACACACACACACACAGACACGCACACACACACACACACACACACACACACACACCACAAGAATATAAAAGAAGGTCAGTCATTTTTTATTTACTTAACCACAGCTAAAAATATAGCCAACTATGTATGCTCTTCACCACTCAAGCACAATAAACAAACAAATAGCCCAACAAGTACACACACACACACACACACACACACACACACACACACACACACACACACACACACACACACACACACACACACACACACAGACACACACCTACCGAGTTTGTACCACATATCTCTAATAGCAAACCCTATAAGTCTTCTCATGTCTCCATACCTGTTGGAGAAAAAGAAGAGAGGATAAAAGTTCACACTGTACCCACACCTGCTGTGTGTCTCACCATTACCAATTACCAACTTCCTGTCAGTACACTGAAGCCTCACTTTGCTAGGATCTTGTTTCTCTTCGTGTGCGAGAAATGCTGAAGCTGCAAAGACTCTTGGGTAATGAAGGCCACGGCCAAGTGGAAATAGTTGTTCCACAGCTGAGGAAGGAAAGGCAAATAAACAAAAGGTGAGTGACGGCAGTAGCAACCCTAAGAGAATGTACTGGATGTACACACACACACACACACACACACACACACACACACAGACAGACACAGACACAGACACAGACACACACACACACACACACACACACACACACACACACACACACACACACACACACACACACAGACAGAGGCAGAGGGTGAGACACACACAAACTAACACAAACACACACACACACAAACACACACACACAGACATGTAAAAATAAAATGTATCATCTGGCCCCTCGCCCCGGGATGCACAGAGGTGTCTTGACACTTCCGTGAACCCACACCTTGACTCCTGAGCCTTAATCCCCAAATAACACGCCATCTCACACACCTGCTCTTCAAAGTTGTTGTTGTCCAGGAACTTGAGGTTCATGGTGTCGGCAAAGGTGTTGATGGCTCGGAGGAAGACTCTGGTGAAGCGAATTCAAAAGGGTATCAGTTA
>NC_137925.1:17681879-17684379 GCF_963457725.1 Sprattus sprattus
ATAAAGTAGGGGATTTAAAGAGCATAGAGAAAGTGAGAGGTAGAGACAGAGAGAGAGAGAGAGAGAGAGAGAGAAAAAGGAAAGACAAAAAGAGAGGGACAGATCAGGTGGGTGGGTAAGTGAAAACTGGGATGAAGGAATGTTGGCGTGAAACAGAGAGTTAGGTGTGTGTGCGTGTGGACTGGTACTGATTAGACTTAGCATCTCAGGCAGGTACACAGACACCCAACCGTTACATCTAACACTGACTGAATGAGCGAGACAGACAAGAGAGAGAGAGAGAGAAGGAAGGAGAGAGCAAGGGAGGGAGAGAGAGAGTGAGAGAAAAAGAAAGAGAGAGAGAGAGAGAGAGATTGATTGAAACTGCAAAGAAGAGCAGATAATTGTTTTTGGCTCATGTCAGCGAAATTATCATCGGAAACATCAAATGGAGATGTTTGTGAAATGCTGTTACGCTACATTCACGTCTCTTTACACCGGTTGAAAGGAAAACACAAAGCGACCGGAAAACAAAATAAAGAAAGAAAGTCTAAACTAAACAAATCAGGGAAGAGGGAAGGTAAGACGAATATCTCTGTTTGAGTATGCGTATGTACACAGATAGATAGGTAAACAGACAGACAGACAGACAGACAGACAAAACAATTAAAAAAATACCATGGCAAATAATCTATAGTCTATTTCACCAGCTGGAAACAAGTCTCCCAAAGTCATTAATAGAAACGATCCCCTCTTTTACACACCGTTTCTCCCTCAACTGGGCCACATTCTCCGTTTGCTGGTAGAACGTGTACTCCACCACTAATCTTGTTTCTTGAGATTTAAACATGGACATCATGGGCCCTATCTTGCCGATCAGAAACGCAAGTAGGACGGCGCCAAGCGCAAGTAGCTGTGTGGGCGGCTCTATGGCGCAGTTGCTATTTTAACGGCGGAAAAAACACACTTGCGTCCAGCGCAAGTGTCAAAAGGGTTGGTCCAAAGGAGGTTACTCAGCCATAGGTGTGGTTTGGGCGTAATATGCAATAAACCAATCCGAGCGTCATTTCACATTCCCTTTAAGAGCGAGGAGCGCATAGTCCATAGCGGCTTGTTATTTTGATGGCGGAATTACCTGGTGGAAGACCGGAAAAGTTCACAGCCGAGGAGACCGACGTGAGATTTACACCAATTTTTTGGCAAGCCATATATAATTACAAGGAAAATAAAGTATTTACCATTTGAGGAAATCATTGTGATATCCATATCCAAGATATTTTAAAAATAGGCATACATCTAGCGTAGCCTACACATTGACCCAAATGATTCAGGTTAATTGAAGCTGCGTGACATTTGATTTATTGTATGGCTTTGTAAAAAGCCGGGAGATAGATATATATGGGGATGCGAGAAACCCTCCAAAAGCAAAGTCAAGCAAGCATGTCAAGATATTGCCGTGATTGTTTCTGCAACGGGGCACCCGAAAACGTTGCCGAAAACGCTATAATGACGTCCGGAGACGTGGGACATCCAAGCTGGAAGGTAACACACGTTCTCGTGCCTTCACGGGAGGTGGATCTGCCTCGACCCAGGATCTGACGGCAGCAGAGGACATCGCCACGTCTACCCTCACGCCTGAGAGCCTGCAGGGATTTGGGGGCATGGAAATCGGCACCCAAGCCAGTGCACCAGCTGTCCAAACCCAAGGTACATAAATAAAGTCCACATACACAAAGATGAGTTTACAAGATTTATACTAAATGAATAATACTGGAATTAAATAAATGCAACAAAGCCATACAATAAATCAAATGTCACGCAGCTTCAATTAACCTGAATCATTTGGGTCAATTGTGTACGCTAGATGTATGCCTAGTTTTAAAATGTCTTGGATACGGATATCACAATGATTTCCTCATGTGGTAAATACTTTATTTTCCTTGTAATTATATATGGCTTGCCAAACAATTGGTGTAAATCTCTCGTGAAGACGACAGAAGTAAAGTGTAGCCTATATGTCCTATACTGTGCGGGCAAGCACATGCGCCCTTAAAATAGCGTTCTGAATACGCGTTACAGACTTTAGACATTGCGCCTCACATTAGACCAGCTTTTTTGTGGTCAATGGCGCACGGCGCACGGCGTTGTTTTGAAACTGCAAAATACCACTTGCGCCAGAGAAACGCCTTCTCTGTTCCGCCCCCGCCCATGTCGACGCAAGTTCATTTCGAAAGCGCGCCTCTGGAGGGAAAATCGCGCTGTGCGCCGGGTGCAAGATAGGAATTATACATGCGTCGGTGACAATGTCAATTGCGCTGGGTGCAAGATAGGGCCCCATGTCTGTATCACGGCGCCAAGTTTATGTTTTGCTTTGTGGGATTTAAGGTACAGGTACTGAAGGGGTGCAGTCCGTGATTTGGTTTCAGATTTGCTAATGTTGTTGATACATCCCTGCTCCTACATCCCAGGGGCGACAGTGGTGTAGGAGGTGTAGAAGTCGTTTAGTAATCAGAAGGTTGCT
>NC_137925.1:17699379-17704379 GCF_963457725.1 Sprattus sprattus
TTCTCCCTATAGGTTCTCCACACTGACACACCCACGGCCCGTTTGACCAATGACGTGATGGCTCGGCGTGGCCCCTCCCCCTCCAGCCCCTCCGGGGGCTGAGCCAATCCGGCGTGGGCGGGTCATGGGCCGACGGGCAGCCGACACGACCAATCCAGTGCCAGCGCTGGGGTTACCCCTGGCCGCGGGGGGGCGGGTGGGGGGTCATCTGTGCTCCTCTCAGAAATGGGGGCCGTTGTGCAGCGTGGGAGTGCAGACGTCGCCTGGCCTGCACTCGCTGCCCTCCCTCCACAGGAGGAGGAACCGCTCGGTCCACGGCGGACACGGAAGGGGTGGAGGGGGCGGGGACGACAAAGCCAACGACAGGAGAGCTGGCGTCGCCGTGGAAACCATGTCCCTGGACAGGGGGCGTAAGCACTGCAAGGCGTTCGCCTCCGACAAGGAGGTGTTCGAGAACGCGGCCAACAGCAGCATGACGCAGGACGATGTCGAAACTGCGTCACAGGGGGACTCACAGGGGGGTGGAGTCTACTGTCAAATCAAACATGTCCGGACGCTTCCCGACCAATCGGGAGGAAGGGGAAGCGGGAAACGGAACCCGGCCCGCTACACCAACGGGAGTGTGGTCGCTCCGGAAATTGTGGGTGGGGTGTGCACTGAAGGAGAGGAGGCCTCCCAAAGGAACGAGCCAATGGCAGGGGAGAAGAGGCGGGGCCAGTCTTTGCAGGGGCAGGAGAGTTGCTCCACGTCCACGTCGCGCTCCATCAGCGTGTGCTCCTACGCTACTCCTCCCCGACCGTGTCGCATGGTGACATCATCCTCGCCCAGGCTCTGCGGCACCTGTGGGCGGTCGCAATCCCAGACCCCACCGCCCTGCATGGCTCCAGCGTGCCGGAAGCGAGTGGCCAATCAGATCCGGGCAAGCATGACCCTGCCCAACCCCCCTCGAAAGAGCACCCCGCAACTACTGAAGCAACTGTCCACCGACACACACCCCAGTGGATCCCTCCCAAGGGACACACACATGCGAGAGAGGGCCAGCACATACACACAAACTGACATGAGAGACCTGTCTGCCAAACACACACAGGCCAAAGCGAAGGAGCCCTTACAGCGGACCAGCTCTCAGACCAAACACACCCAGACAGACTTCACCAACGCCACAAACGCACAGAAAACAAAGACACACTCGCACGACAAAACCACACACTCCAAACATGCCAACAAACAGACTGCTGCGGCCTCGGCGATGGAGGCTGACCAAACCACACAGCCAACAAAAGCACTGGAGCCTGCGTCCTCACTCGACGGTGCCCAGACACCAAAATTACCCCATGTAGACTCAGGTCCGGAGACCATACCAACACTTCCCCCCAAAGCCTCCAGCCTGCACAAAAAACAATCAGTCACGTCCAAACCGCCCCGCCCAGAGCGTCCTACTAGCTCGAGCTCGGAGAGTCAAGCCCTACCCTCAGAGCTTCATCCTGACCCTCCTCTTCCCGCTCCTCCTCCTCATCCTTCTCAGCCTGCTGGATCTTCCGAGGCAGGCGGTGACTCCATAGCGCCTCACAATCTGCATCAGCACGTCCACCCACCGGACACGGGTGCGCTTCTGCCCGAGACGCCTCAGTGCAACGGGGCCCCGGGGGTCGTGCCGGGCAGACTGCAGAGCGTGGAGGACAGTCTGCACTCCAACCAGGAGAAGATCAAAGTGCTCCTGAACGTCATCCAGGACCTGGAGAGGACCAAGGCCCTGAGTGAAGGGTAAGAGAGGGGGAGAGACGGGTGGTGCGGTGGGATGGGAGGAGGAAAGTAGGAGCGGAAGGAGAGAGATAGTGAGAGAGAGTGAGTGAAGGAAGTGAGGGAGGATGTGAACAGCATCCAGGACCTGGAGAGGACCAAGGAGCTGAGTGAGAAAGAGAGAGAGGGAGACAGAGAGGTGAGTGAGGAGGACAGAAAGAAAGAAGAGAGTCAAATTATGAGAGGGAGGGGAAGAGAGGGAGGGTGTGTAAGAATAAAGAAGGAGTCAGGGGAGGTTATGAAGTGTGTGAGACAGAGAGAGAGAAAAAAAGGCTGCTTAATGAAGACTGAAAGAGAGAGAGAGAGAGAGAGAGTGAGAGGGGTGGCTGTGAGCAAGCAAGGGGAAATGAAAGAGAGACAAAGAGAAGGAGAGAGAGAGAAGAGAGAGGTGGGACAGACAACAAAGGAAGCGAAACAGAGGCGGGTGAACAGATGGTGGAGGAGAGAGAACAAGGGATGAAAAGACAGAGAGCCACAGAGGCCTGAAAAAAAAAGTGCGAGTCAGGAGAGAGAGAGAGAGGAGAGAGGGAGCAGGAGGAGGAGGAGGGGGGAGAGAAACGACTGAGCAGAGGACAAGAGATGCAGAGATGGAGGGATCTCGTGTGGATCAGAAAGGAGAGGCGAGGGAATAAGCGGGGACCTGTCGCTCGCCTGCAAATGGGCTGTTAAACCGGCAGAGGTCAGATTTATACGCCACAGGATTGATATCAAGTAGCCGTATTTCAATAACCTCAATTCTCTCTCCACACACGAGACCATAGGAGGATATATGAGAGTCAATCACCTCTCTCTCCACACATGAGACCATAGGAGAATATATGAGAGTCTTTCAGTTAGGCATTGGATAGAGTCTATATCTTTGTGTGTGTGTGTGTGTGTGTGTGTGTGGGGGGGGGGGGGGGGGGGGGTTGTGTTCATAGTGCAAGTCACGTAGTAGCTTACGACCAAGACACTTCATAAATCAGAGAGAGAGAGGGGCTGTGTGAATGTGTGTGTGTGTGTGTGTGTGTGTGTGTGTGTGTGTGTGTGTGTGTGTGTGTGTGTGTGTATGTCTGTGTTCACTGAAATGCCTTATATCCAAGAGTGAACGAAACCCATAAAACTTTTCATTTCAATCTGAATCAAGTTCATATGTCATAATAGGCAGACTTCCAACTCATATGATCACATGAACTCAATAACATTCTCCCCTCCTCTGTCTCACATCCTATCATCTCGTCCCTATGGCAACAGTGCTCTTCTCCTGAGGAAGATATTTGTCTCCACACCAGCCCCTTTCCCCCTCTCATATCTTTCTCATCTCTCTCTCTCTCTCTCTCTCTCTTTCTCTCTCTTTAGGTATTTGTTCCACCATTATTCTTGCTCTCTTATTCTTTCTTTCACTTCCACGACTCTGTATTCCTGTCCTCTGGCTTCTTTTGCCACTTCCCCTCTCCCACCTCCACCCCATCCTGTCATGCGTGTTGTCTCCAACACGTCTCGGCCGCCCGTGTTTTGTCCTCTGGTACTCCTGTCCCGTGGTCTTGTCCTCATGTCTCCGCTGCCTTTCGTAGTTCTGTCTTGCGCCTTGTCGCATTCTTTTTTCCACACTCCTCTGTCTTTTTTCGTTCCCGCCGTGTCTCTCTCGTCTCTTCCCTGCTTTCATGCTGTCGCTTCATCTGTCAGATGGGGCTGGCTCGCTTGACAGGCAGAACTAATAGAGCATTAATCCTGCCCAGATTATCATATCACATCTGTAATTAATGTTTTCGACTGCACTGCGTGACTTCACTAAATACCGGCTCCTCTTCAAAACTACTGCAGACTGACTCTGCATGCGCGTGCGCACGCATTTGTGAGTGTGTGTTTGAGTGTGTGTGTGTGTGTGTGTGAGCGTGTGTGCATGCATGTAAATGTTGACAGCTAAATCAAAGTTTTGAAGGCTTTGGAAGACTGAAAGGTTGTGAGCTTTTAATGATTCCAACATGCATATGTGTGTCTGTGTCTCTGTGTGTGTGTCTCTGTATGCGTCTGTAGAGACAGGATGAAAAGTTTGGCAGAAAACACCCTTGACAGATTGAGAGGTTATGTGCCATCCATAAAAATGAGGACGATAAGATTGGCATGTGTGTGTGCGTGTGTGTGTGTGTGTGTGTGTGTGTGTGTGTGTGTGTGTGTGTGTGTGTTTGTGTGTGTAGAGGGATGTGTGTGTGTGTATGTGTGTGTACAGTGTACAGACTTCTCTCTGATGCTAATATTCTGTTTCTACCCCTAGGCGCTGTTCCTATAGAACAGGCCAGGACATCAACAACTGTTCCACCTGCCTGAAAACAGCCTGCATCATATACAGGTAACACTCCCACAAAAATCATCCGCATTCTCTGTCTCTCTCGCTCTCTCTCTCTCTCTTGCGCGCTCTCTCGCTCTCTCGCTCTCTCTCTCGCGCTCTCTCTCTTGCGCTCTCTCTCTCTCTCTCTTTCTCTATCTCTCTCTCTCTCTCTCTCTCACCCTCCTCCCTTCACACATCCACACACACTAGGGAGTAATGTGCTGCTGCATATAATATACGATTAACAACAACAACCCTTTATTATACTGCATCCAAACCCAAACCCCACCTGAGACACCAGGGCTGTTTTGCAGATCTCCAAAAGACCAGAGGCAGTCAGGGGGCCTGTAGGATTCTCTTCATTAAGAAGAGAGGAGTTGGGAGGCCTGGACAAGCATAATTAAGCCCTGCGAGGGGGATAGGGTGGAGAGCCATGAACTGCGGGTAGCCCCTCTGGCCAGACTTGCCCCAAGATGCCTCTACCCTAGGGGTCGGGGTGGGGTGGCTGGAATACCAATCTACCCTGCCCAAAGCCAACCGTCCTTTCTGCATCAATGCTCTGCTGTACATCTACCAATGCTTGCATCTGTGCCCTCATTCGTTCACTTCAATCCCATTACCCTCTCTCTGCAGTATCTTCATCTTTTCTGCTCTCTCTCTCTCCCTCCCTCTCTCTCTCACCCTGCCACCCTCTCTCTATCTCTTTCTCTCTCTCTCTCTATCACACTCTCTATCTCTCTCTCTCTCTATCACTCTCTCACCCCCCCTCCCTCTTTTGCTCTTGAGGATTTCCCTCCCTGCCAATCCTATTTCATTCTCTCCTGCCAGGATGAAAAGGATCAGCATTATTCACTTATTCACAGGACTCCATTCGCTCAGAGAGCATGAAAAT
>NC_137925.1:17709379-17716879 GCF_963457725.1 Sprattus sprattus
TGATGCTGTTGTATTTCTGTGTATGATCACTCTCTTGACTGCATGCGTTTGAAAGGCCTCTAATATATAGAACCCCAATATCTATATATAGCTATACATCACATGTGATGCTTTGCATACTTTATCAAAGGTTGGGGCGAATGTTTATGTGTTCATTCTCATTTCGCAAAACGTACCCAGCAGGCCCTGCCCCTCCTCTGAACATTTCCTCGCATCCGCTCCTTCTCTCGTTTCTATTTCACATTCACCGTAGGTTCAGATGAGGGCAAGGTGCCAGCGGGGACCTTCATGCCAAAGATCAGTGAGGAGCCTCATCCCTGGCTTACCTCTTGCCTCATCACTTAGTAATCAGACGCTTTCGTGGGGATGAGCTCGCAGGGGCTCGATCACAGAGAAAAAACCCCACAAAGAGGAAGACAGACATGGAGGGATCAAAGAGAGGGAGACACACAACATTCCGACAAGATCAAAAGCATGGCCGTAAAAGGAGGAGCAGTACACAGAGGAGTGAGTGAGGCCCAGACGTCCAGCACTGGTCAATACCCTTCACTGAAAGCTGTTTATCACTTCCTCCTCCCGTGCTTACATTCAAGCGCGGAGGAGACCTCGCAGATCAATAGCCATTGACACACGGCGGGGAAATTTACATCCTGAGCACTGGACAATCTAGGCTAGGATTTTCACAGAGGTAATGAGTCACTGCTGTGCATAGAGAACAGCAGAATACACAGGCAAATATTATTACATGTGACAGTGACGAGGCATACTGCCTATATGCTGTGTACCACTGCACAGTATTTATGGTCTTGTGTACAGCACCCGGGAGAAATGATACAGAGTGAGTCTAATACCAGTTTAAAAGGGTAAGGTAGGTGTGAGTGTGTGTGTCTGTGTGTGTGAATGTGTGTGTGTGTGTGTGTGTTTGTGTGTGTGTGTACAAATTACTCACGATGAGAGCGTGTTCTCTGCCCATGGTGAAGACCGTACGGTTGATACTCCTCAGCAAGGTGGTCACTATGGCCTGAACATGCTTGAATGTGTCACCCTAAAAAACAAGGAGGAACATTATCTACAAGTGTACACACACACACACACAGATTGCACATAGACAGACAGACACAGACACACACACACACACACACACACACACACACACACACACACACACCACACACACACACACACACACACACACACACACACACACACACACACACACACACACACACACACACACACACACACACACACTCACACACACACACACACAGACACACACACTCACACACACACACATACAAGGCAAAGCTATATGTGTCCAGGTTAAAAGGCTCATGCAGGGCAGTGCGCTGATCTGCCTCTAATGGTGTTAACATTGACTGAGATAGTCCAGCTCAATGGCCAATTGGACTGATAAGAGCTGGTAATGAGGACTTTTAAAAGACTGATCACTGGACAGAGAGAGAGAGAAAACAAGAGACAGACAGCAAGAGAGAGAGAGATAGAGAGCGAGAGAGAGGACGTGCACAAAGCAAAGTGTGTGTGTGTGTGTGTGTGTGTGTGTGTTATAAAGTCTAAAACTAAATAACGACTTCACCTCCAGTGCATTCGCTCTCTCTCTCTGCTTGTTTCCTATTCGCTAGGTTATCGATTCATCCTGGGCATTGATTGGGTGCGGAGGCCTGTATTAGCTTTTCCCATGGCATAAACAAAGCCTTGAAGAAGCCCAAACAGCCTCCACCTGCCCAGACTGCCATGTGCCTGGGTGAGTGCTGGGCTCCCTGCTGCAGACATCCCTCTCTTTCAAAGTCACAGCAAAGCCTGCACGCCACACACACACACACACACACACACCACACACACACACACACACACACACACACACACACACACACACACACTCCACGCACAGCATATCACAGTCTTAAAGGCTTAACCCCACTGCGACTCTAGCTAGTGCAGAGGCCAACAGTTAGAAAGGGATACTGTATCAAGGTCCTTCAACTACAGATTCAGCTTGCTTGCAGCTCTAGCATACTCTCTCTGATCCCATTAACTCCCATCAATCTCTTTAAATGTATCTACATCGATATTCACCCATCTATAAATCTGTCTATCTTTGACCCCACTTCAACCAAGTGTCCTTATGGTACAAGTGTCCTATACAGTATGTCCTTATTTCTTAGTTAATTTATAAGTACAGTGTACCTGTTACATAATTACATGTCATTACAAGTGCTTATGTAATATGTATGTGGTGTTAATGTTAGGATTATGTTGTGGATTTGGGTCGCTAATGTGGAATACATGAGAATTATGAATTATTTCCTTGAATGCGTCATTAAAAAGAGGCTAAACTAGGACAGGTCAGGTTATGGTCAGCACCATCTATGGTTAATAAGTAGATGTGAGTGACAGTCATTTCATAGTTATAAGATATTAACTAGCAGTTATTTCATAGCTTATAGATGTCAGGTTTTAAAACATGCTATCTCTACAGAATATACTTAGTTTATGATTTCCATAGCCCATTAATGACCTCTGGTCTGAGAAGAGTGTTTCAGGAATAGGGAGTGAGACGACATCACTGCTCTCTGCACTGCGGGTGTCCCTAGAAGCATGGGTCCATATGACTCACTTGTGCACTCTGTACCGTCACGGGGCATAGAGTCCACAGGAAACAAATCCGATGGGCTGACCTAGCAACACCACTCTCCGGGAACCATCTGCCGGAACTTAACCCTCTTGTTGTCATAGTGACTAGTAACTATTTTCAAACATTGTACAAATTAAAGAAATCTGCAATGAAACGCCATGATTATTCATCTAGCCTCCTAAAGTGAAGTGAGTGTTGAAATAATACTTCTGGTCAATAAAATCAAGTGTTCTGCGGAATTTTGTATTTTGGCAAGTAAATCAATATTTAAATACTGCATAAGGTTGTCAAGAATCCCTGCAGACTTTAACTTTAACCTCTAAACTCCATTTATGAAATATTATACTTTATATAGTCTATGTATCAGGGCCTAGTTTCCCGAACGCTAAAAAGGACTTGAAATCGGTCGTGAGAGGGATCCTTGCTGAGAGGTTTCCCGACGCCGCACTTACGGCTATGATGAGTCTACGATGTCGCCAAAATCCACGTAGGCCGTTAAGATACGTCGTTATCGGGAAACGAGGCCCAGACTTGTGTGTCGCTATTATGAGTAACAGTGTGCTTTAAATCTTTAAACCTATCATTATGTCAGAGACTATGTAACCTGAATGTTATGAGCTGTCAATGTTATTTATCTGGGTCTAAAGCTTTTCTAGAGGACACGAAAGCACAACGGCAACAGGGATTTCCTGAGATTTAATTATCTTCCGCTCTGAGTGAGGCCTATGCTATGCTCACACATAATTGATATAGTCTCACACTAAGGGCAATTCATATTTTATCTTATTCTAATGAGACCATGAGACATGTGCCAACACGGGATATAAATACATTACCCAAAAAATACACATATTCATGAACAACCAAAGATGGACGGAGAAGGCCTGGCCAAGGCACCAGTTGGTCGTGGCCAGGCTGTACTGTACACAAACTCAAGTTCAAAGGAGATCGGGGGAACTGGAGTAGGACAATGGCAGAAGAGGCCAGAGAGCTACCCCACAGTCCACAGTTTTTCTATCATAGTAGTTTGGTACCATTGAAAATTGATTTCTTCTTGATTTGGCATGTATTATATTTCAGTAAACATTAAACCAGTGCTTTCTGTCAGTGTCTTCCTAGTGTGTCTCTGAGAAAGGGCTCTGTTAGGAGTTCCTCCACAGCCAAGGGTCGCCATCTTCACTTCTGACAAAGATAGTCTAAAATGGGGGTGGCGTGTGAGTTCGTTCTTGCAAGCTGTTTGTCTTCTCTGACAAGTCAGCCTAGATACCATCTAGTTAGGTCAGTTCAGAGGTCCCTGTTGAGGTAGTCAGGGAAGTATATGTGTCTGGGAAGCCACAGACAGAGAGCTAGCATCTGTTCGGTGTGTGGTACCTGGCAAACCCGGTTAAATTTGGCAACCCCAGGATAGGTCCTGATGGGCTGGTTACCCCAATACCTAAACTTTCACCTTTCACTGACGTAAAACAACATTGTGATAGGATAGCCTCAGCCTACAGGATGGTGGTAGTTCTGTCTGTTTTAAGCAGTTTGCAAAATAGCTACAGTGAAGGCATCTTGTTAATAAGGATCAACCCCCATCCAGTTCCTCTCCAGCAGAAAGAATTGAGAGGTGACAGGAAGGGCCAGTGGGGCACAGAAGCATAGTAAATAAACAGGAGTAAACTTTTCATCTGTCCCACTCAGTGTGCTGTAGGTCAGCTATTTTCCTCATACTCAAAATCAGTGGATTCTCTAGTTTGGCTAATGCATTGTTTAGGCCTACATTAGAAGATAATGAGGTGGGAATCAGACGTGGGAAAACAACTATCTTTGCTGAAAAAAAAAAACCTGGACAGGGAACTTGGTAATGCAAGGCTAGGCGGAAGCAAACACCTCTGATGTAGCCGTTCCAGCCTGGCATCAGAACATTTGACACTTTCCCAGGTTCAAATTGGGTGCCATTTGCCTATTAAGAGTGTGTGTTATATTCCCATAAATGTCACCCATATATCCTTACATACTCAACTGGTGTAAAGGTGCATATACATCCAAAATGTGTATTTACCTCCTAGTTTCTCAACAACCCTCACCCTCCTTTCTCAAATCCCTTGTACAAACTTTGTTTCTATATAATCCCAATCCTTCCGTGAGCCATCACGCTACCCTGCTTATCCATATCTAAGTGGATGTTACAGAACCACAACCTCCCAGTCTTGAAATATGTTTATGGATGGGTCATTGGTGTTCAAAAGAACCAATAACCAACGTTTATTAATTAGTTTAGTCAAAAGGTGGCACTTTAGATTGGATTTATGACTAAATGGTATAATTAAATAAATGTCATAATCTAATCTTTCTTAAAACTATTTTTGTGCTATTTTGGGGAATCATAACTGGTTTTTACAACATTTCCATACATTTGCAATGCATGTGGCACTGCAGAGAGAGCAAATCAGCTGACTTTGCAAACACCCATTTGATTATGTTGTACAGAAGCAATTGACCTGTCGCTAAGCGCCGCCCTTAGAACGCAGATGAACCAATGACATTCCAGCCTGAACTGGACTCGGACATCAGCTCCGATAACTCCATTGAAAACAACAGGGAGGAGACATGTTACAATAATTTAATGATCGATTGATGTTGCTTATGAAAAAAAAAAAACATGGTCAAACGATGTGCTTGGGGTACATGTAACACCGACAGTAGATATCCCGATAGGCTGCAGAATGGGGTATATTTCATCCCTTTCCCCAAGCCACAACGGGACAAAAACAAGTGTGTAATTGTGGTAATGTAGTTTCAACATAAATGGCCAAACGATGTGCATGGGGTAGATACAACACTGATACGAGTTATCGTGAGAAGATAGGCAATGGGGTATATTGTATCTCATATCCTAAACGAAAACAAGACCAGTCCAAATATCTCCGGTGGATTAAGCTGTGTGACAGACCACAAAGTGAACGCTACGTTCATTAGCTTTCTGCCATACTCTTGTTAGAATTTCCCTTTGCTAAAGCAATCAACTAAGCCTACATGATAAAAGGCATAGGCCTACTCATTATTCACAGTACCTGCTTACTTTCACCACTGATGTTATACTAGGCTTAGGCAAGTTATCTCTGGTTCAAATTAGCTAACGTTAATGATTCAATAGCTGCGCTAGCGTAACTTTGTCAGTTATGGGACAGTTTATTAAAAATCGGCCATTCTATGAAACAAACGATAGGTTTAATAATGGATTAACATGACAACGTGAACGAAACACACGCATGCCGGTAATTAACAAGGTTACATTAACAAGCTAGACAGTTAGGACCATAGCCTAGGTTAGGACACTGTCCTGTCAGGGGCAGGTTCCTGCTAGTTAATAAACGTAGGTGTACATCTCGGTGCCTTCCAGATTAGTTAAATTAACTGAAAGTGAATTCATTGTATCTTTCCCATGCGGTGCATGAACAATGCTGGTATTGGATATATTTATCTGCAATCGCGGTGACCGTGAGTTGAGGCGTCTCCCTCTTGCATTGAGCTCTGTAAATTCTCGCCTCAAATGTAAGCTTGTTATCCACCATATCGAGTTTTAAATTGTATACATATCCCTCCATTACATAATTAAGTCCCTTTTGAAGGCTTCTAGGCGAAATCAGGTCCTTTTGTCTCCAAAAGTTGTCTAGAGCCTCTTGGGATATAGTTTTGTCACTGATAGCTGCCATTGTAAACTCTAGTCAGCTCTGATAGAGTGTCCGATTTAGCAACTGTCACAATGGGGGGCGGGGCTTAGCGATAGGTCAATTGCAACACTGTACCAGATTGTAAAGCTGTACTTAAATATTCAGGTGAGTTATAAAATAAATTAAATCCCGGGTCATAACGACGCAAAGGTAAGAGGTGGCGTTTTTTTTAAGGATAATAGGAGGTTTAACTCCCAATGACCCTGCTTCAACTGTGTGTGTGAGAGAGAGAGCGAAAGAGAACGAGAGAGAGAGAGAGAGTGTGTGTGTGTATGCAGGTTCTGTTTTCCACGTATCACTTCACAGAGTTACCCAGAGTTCATGGTTAGGGGGGATAAAATGAGATTAATATCTGTAGTGTCGGTGAATCTCAGTTTATAGATTCATTTTCGTTTTGGGACCAGGGAATGACCTGTGTGTTTATGTGTGTGTGTGTGTGTGTGTTTGTGCGTATATATGAGTGTGTTTGTATGTGTATGAGAGAGTAAGTCACTAAGAGAGCGAGAGAGCAGGAGAGAGAGAGAGAGAGAGAGGGAGGGAGGGAGAGAGAGTGTGCGTGTGTGAGAGTGTGGAGTTGTCGTGATGCAAAAGCCGATAAAGCATATAAAATGGGATTGACTCCGAAAGGACAGACCTGGAACAGCTGTTAGGCACAGCGGTCCAAAAAACACCGACAAAAATGAAGAAGTCTGACTTCTCCGTGGACTTAGATGTCCTGAGTTGCACTCTTATCCCAGTAAATAATTCCTGGCTTTGAATTCCTACCAGCTTTGGGACTCCAAAGCACACATCTGCAGACGCACACACTCTAATCCCGGGGACATATGCATTTCTCTCCCCCTACTTTCTCTCGTTCCCTCTTTTCCTCCTCTCCCACGTTCAAACACATTTACAGCATGACAACCTAATCAGGTGCACTTCAAAATCCCAACAGTAAAACCACTTACACTCACAGTGTGTGTGTGTGTGTGTGTGTGTGTGTGTGTGTGTGTGTGTGTGTGTGTGTGTGTGTGTGTGTGTGTGTGTGTGTGTGTGTGTGTGTGTGTGTGTGTGTGTGTGTGTGTGTGTGTGTGTGTGTGTGTGTGTGTGTGTGTGAGTGAGTGTGTGTGTGTGTGTGTGTGTGTGTGT
>NC_137925.1:17721879-17729379 GCF_963457725.1 Sprattus sprattus
TTTCCTTGGCCTCCAATAGTGTCTGTGTGCGTGTGTGTGCGTGTGTGTGCGTGTGTGTGCGTGTGTGTGCGTGTGTGTGCGTGTGTGTGCGTGTGTGTGCGCGTGTGTGTGTGTGTGTGTGTGTTTGTGTGTGTGGCACTAAGTGTACACAGGGCAAGCTTAGCTGGTAATGAGAAATACTGGCCCTGAAATGCCAAACTGTACTGATGGGTGGTGCGTATGTGTGTGTGTGTGTGGGGGGGGGGTTACACGTACACACACACACACACACACACACACACACACACACACACACACACACACACACACACACACACACACACACACAACCACCCACCATTTTCCTGCCAAAATTCAGGAAAGTGTAATTACATTGGCTTACACTGGTTCAGCAATGGCAACAGGCAACAGCAAACCCGCTTGACGGAAAGGATTTCTTACAAATAAAGCAACTCACTGTCCAGCACTCTTGACAACCCCCAGCACCAGGGAAGCAATCAGCCAACCTGCACATAAGGTACAGCAAAGGCCAACAGCAGGTGGGGGACTAGCCTCAAAGACTAAGTGGCAACCTGAGTGAAGGAAGTCAACACGCTCACGGCAAAATGCACAAATAGCAGGCAAAAGTGCCCTGAAATGGTCCATTACTGCATTAGTGTTATTTATAACTAAACACAAAGGCTGCAATCACAAGGCAGCAGGCAGGAAGACCACTCAAAAGTCAAGTCCATGGACGTCTCAGCGGAGCCTCAGTCAGATTACAGGGGTACAGGAGGCAGGGGGCCGCTCTTTTCCCAAAACAGTGTGGCCATTTTGATTATGCGTGCACAGTATAGGCTGAGGAAATCACTATCTTGAGGGAATTGTTTTGTTGTTTAGTTTTTTAAGGGCTGTGACCTTCATACTTTCCATTTCACAGTTCCACGTCTTCTCTTTTGGGGCCAATTGAACATCCACATCTGACCAAGTCTATTTAGATTCAACTGAGAGCTCTCTCAGTGAACTGAACACCCCAGAGGTGGATGTCTCTGGCATGTTATGGACTTGGCCCTGATTGATGAAAGCCCATGCCAGAGAGGAGGTAAAGCAACAATACGGAGTTCTGTTCCAAAATGAGTAAGCTAACTTCCTAAAAGGAATCAAAAAACCTTGCCAACACCACCAGCAGCCCTTACTGGTGTCTTTTGGCAGTATAGCTGGCAATGTCATGTGTCTGAAAGCTTTTCTTGCATTTTTGCAGGGTGTTTCAGCCCGGTACACAGAACTACACAGGGAATATCCTGGATAGCTAGTGGTGAAGACACAGGTGTTTATCTGTCCTTCACATGACCATATGCTATCAAAGTCATTTGAGGATGGTACCAAAACTAGTTGCCTATAAAACCATACCTCAAAAAGTGTAAAATTGTTGCATAGTGTTACTTTAAGAGTCGGAAGATCCAACTGCCAAACAGCTGACCCCCTGAATTGAACACGCCTGGTTTAACACAAACACATATTCAAAACAAATACCACGCCGTGTCTCAACCCTCACCTTGAATACCAAATGTGGGTAGCACAAACAAAGTGATTTAATTCCACCTTTCACTCATATCTCACATGATAAGCTCAATTAATCAAACAAACAAACAATAACATACCTCACCCATATACGGTCAACATATGGGTAGGGGGTTGGGGCAAAAATTGCGAATCTTAAATTCACTTCACTGCCATATTCCACCCTGTATGTCATACACCTCAATCACATAAACAAACATACAAATACCACACCTTTAGGCAATCATCTCCATAGCAACATAATGGAGGGGAGAGAACAAATTGAGAATGTTAAATTCCCTCTTTGCCTCATCACCCCCCCCCCCCCCCCCCCCACACACATCCCCCGTGAATTAGTCAGATGAGTTCTGAGTTGCTGCACTCGGGCTGAGTCTCCTGGTCCCATTCATCATTGTAATGCATGGGGGCCCAGGCAGGGAGGTAATGGACAGATCTAAATATTCTGTCTGTTATGTAATCCATTTTTTATTGTGGCCTCTTCTCCGCCTCCCCCCCACTCATTACGTGGGCGCCCCACCCGCCGGGGAGACATTCATCATCCCCGAGCATGGTCGTTGCAACGCGGGGATGCGACCGCTAACATGTCAGTCAAAAAACCTAGATTTTGTTTGCGTTGTTTAATTTTTTATTTTTTTTTCGCCCGCTGTGAAGACATTTTGTTAAGCGTGCAAACAATTTGAAACAAAAGGTGAGCGAAAGCGAGAGAAATGCAATCAGTTGTCAAGCCCGGGAATATGAATATGATGTATGAATGAATACAGCAAAGAGTCAGGAACATGAAGAAGGCTGCTGAAGGATCACAGGCAATATTGTGATGCTCTGCTATGAACTTTCTGATGCAGATTCATCTCCCCTTAGTCAGGCAATACATGGGCTTTGTCCCCAGGTTTAACAGGACTTTATTCATTGCCTATTCAATGCCTGATAAAAGTATATCTCCAAATTTTAATAAAAAACAAACTGATTATCTTACTTGAAAAAATGAAAACGATGACATTCATGTACCCTTTGAGATTAGCGATAGCCTTTAAAAAAAAAGCATTTTTAATCTATTTGATGAACAGTTTATTACGGAAGTAATAGTTGAAATAAGAGAATGAAATGGATATTTGATACCAGGCATCTGAGGCTGTTATTATCCCTCTGAATTCTTCTCTGGGTTCTTTTTTATAATTTGCTTTTTTTCCCCCATCAATTAATTACGTACTTTAAATGTATTTCACATTCATAGCCACACGTCTGATAAAAGCATGTCTGACAGCCAAATAGTTTGAGCAAACCAAACTGGAATTTCTTTCATTAATCTAATTTAATTTTCCGTGGCAGCTCAAATCTGATAAGCCCCTCTGAAAAAAAAAACACACGTGTGCCAAGCTCAATAAACCCATGACAGAACCCCATAAAAAAAATGATGCTTAACTTAAATCCAGTCTAAATTACAGAGCTGAAGAGCAACAGAGAGAAATATAAAATATCTTTGTGTTTGAACAGGACTGGTGAAGGGAGAGCAGTATTTGGTGAATATCACTTGCCTAATCTCAAAGGAATAGGTATCTGGTCAAAACAGCCCTGAGTAAATAGATTCAAGGATTATGTCAGAAGAAATGAAACTGATGGTCCTCAGGACTATTATGTAGCAAGGGTACATTTTGAAAAGGTGCTCACACAAGCCTTGTGCATGCATAGCTGTGGGAAAGGGGAAGTCAATTTGTAGTGGATTCATTTCTCATAAAATGCATATTTAATATGCCGGACATGTAGTTTGTCATTGATGCAATTAAGACAGAAATGATATTAAGTGGTTTACAGAGTTAGCACATCTGTGGGACGCTTTAAATCAGTGAATAATTTCACGTGGGAAGATCAGATGGGCACGGATACCCCAGCTACTCACACACATACGCACATGCATACACACTCAAACACTCACTCACACACACGCACACACACACACAC
Organism: Sprattus sprattus; assembly: GCF_963457725.1. Lineage (NCBI taxonomy): Eukaryota > Metazoa > Chordata > Actinopteri > Clupeiformes > Clupeidae > Sprattus > Sprattus sprattus. The sequence goes on from NC_137925.1 coordinate 17,725,396, forward strand.
ACACACACACACACACACACACACACACACAGACACACACACACACACACACACACACACACACACACACACACACATACACAGACACACATGCGCACACACACACACACACACACACACAAACACAGACATACACACAAAGACAGACACACACACACACACACACACATACACACACACACACCCAAACACAGACATACACACACAGACACACACACACACACACACACACACACACACACACACACACACACACACACAGACACACACACACACACACACACACACACACACACACATACACAGACACACATGCGCACACACACACACACACACACAAACACAGACATACACACAAAGACAGACACACACACACACACACACACATACACACACACACACCCAAACACAGACATACACACACAGACACACACACACACACACACACACACACACACACACACACACACACACACACACACACACACACAGACACACAAACACACACACAGACACACACACACACACACACACATACACACACAGAGACATACGTACAAACACACACACACACACACACAGAAACACACACACACACACACACACACACACACACACACACACACACAAACACACACACACACACGGACACACTCCTCCCTGATCGCTGCCAGCCGGTTCCATCTCAACCCATCAACCCTCGCCTGTCCGACAGGTGAGTATTAAATATGCATTGGTCCGGCCTGATAGGACAGACAGGCTATTAGAGCGCACAAATGTTCCCATTCCCCCGTCAGCCATCCCACCCCTCCCCTCTCCCTGTCTCAATGACACGCCGCCACAAACACCAGCTGCCCATACAGCATGTACAGCAATCTGAATTTTAATTAAAGCCAGTTATAGGCCCTCCCTGCCCGCAGATTAGAATCCAGCAAGAGGAATAAATAGCAACAAACTAATGGGAACTGATCCAGAACCGAATCCAAATAAATAAAGAGCATTCAAATACGGGACTCTGGTGAGGACATTTCCCCTGGTGACATCACCGGTGCCCCTGGACCAAACGAGCGCAAGCAGTTGGCATATTTTGCCATGAGTGATTACTCCGGGGAGCACATGGTGCCCATATGGTCAGTGGTGGGGATGGGAGAAGCGAGGGGCAGATTCGCCAGTCTGCACAATGGGACGTTGGCGCAATCAATCACTACTCTGGCTAAAAGCTCCACACACTCCGGCGGGCACCGTGCAGGGTGGGTATACACTCAGGGGCATTCGTGGAAAAGTTATAACACTCCGTGGATGTGTGCTGCACTGTAAATGCTCCCACTGAGGGTGTGTGTGTGTGTGTGTGTGTGTGTGTGTGTGTGTGTGTGTGTGTGAGAGAGACAGTGTGTGTGTCTGTGTCTGAGCACGCATGGCTGAGAAGTTATGGAACAGCACGTTCAATCTGCAATCTCTATAGTTCTTCCCTCGCTCCAGCTCTCTGTTTTGCTTATCTTCTCTCACTCTCTTTCACTTGTTGTCCCTCTCTTTCTCGTTCTCTTTCCATTTCTCTCTCCACAGAATGGTGGCGCCTTATTAATAATGCACTCTGTGAAAACAAAGTGGATTAGCATATACTTGTGATGGTTACAGATATATTCAGGACAGGCTGCGGGTTCTCCTTCTTACATTCTTTATTGCTGTCAGTCTCTCTCCTTCTCCCTCTCCTTCTCCCTCATTCCCTCTCCCTTTCCCCCATTCCCTCTCTCTTTCTCTCTCCCTCTCTTGCTCAGCCTCACCTAATCTTTCCTCGCCCTCTTTGTTTCCTCCTGGCACGGTGGCACGTTATCAAAGTCTTCCCGTTTTCCTTTTTTTTGTTGTTGTTTGTTTTTCAGATTAATAGAGACATGTTGAACGCAACCAAGTCTCTTCCCCGGTCTCCTTCTCTCCCCTCCCCTCGCCTCCTCTCCCCCCCCACCCCCCCCCCCTCCTGTCGCCCGATCTCTTGCCCCCTGACTCCCCCGCTCTCCGTCTCTGTCTGCTTTCGTGGTTTATTAATGCTTGGCGGGCCGAAGACGGAGTGGAGGGGGCGGTCCGGTGACAGGCCACTATCGACACACGGGCCCGAGGGGAATCAATCAGCCTGAAGTGTGTGTGCATGATCAATATGAGCCAGAGCAGAGGAAGGAGGGGAGAGAGACAGAGAGCAATGGAGAGAGAGAGAGAGAGCAAGAGAAGGAGAGATGGAGAAAGTATGGGGGGAGTGATAGAGAGAGAGTAAGAGGGGATGAGAGAGAAGGAGTGAGAGGGAAGGTGGGTGGTTGAGTATGATAGACATGGGTGGTGGTGAGAGGGTAAGAGGACGGGTGGGAGAGAGATAGAGTGGGGAGGACAAGAAGGTGGGAGATGAGAAAAGATAGTATGAGGGGAAAACAAACAGATGAGTTAAATGTGGAAGTAGGGGAGACAAAATGGAATGGGAAGGTGAAAATGAAGAAAGACAGAGAGAGAGAGAGGGGGAAAGAGAGAGAGATAAAGAGAGAAAGAAAGAGAGAGAGATCCCAGTCTGACGGATGAGTGTGTTCCAGCAACAAGAGTGTCGTCCAAAAAACAACATTGTTAATCGTCAGCGGCTCTGAGGCGGCCATGGACCCCACACACCACACACCACCACCCCCCACCCCCCACCCCCCCCGGCCCTCTATCGCCCTCCGCCCCCCCAGCAGCAAATAAAAACAACATCCGTCACTCCGTGAGACAAACAGCCCCAGGGCCTATCAGCACTGCCCGATGGAGAAGAATCTAACAGGCCACCCGCTCCAGGCTGTTTCCCACACACACACATGCACACACACATAAACACAAACATAAACACACACATAAAAACACAGATAAAAACACATATAAACATACAAAAACACACACACACACACACACACACACACACATAAACATACAAACACACATTCACACACAAACACATAACCCATAAACTCACACACCCATAAACACACACACACATATAAACACACACACACACACACACACACATAAAAACACATACAAACACACACACCCACACACCAGTAAAACATTAACACACATACAAGGAATAAGAGATGACTGCATACTATCAATACTGCTATACCAGTGCAGAGGATGATACTTTGCTAGGTGGTTATCACACCATGATATTTTGATAACGTTACACCCATAAAACAAACACACACACTCACACACACACACACACACACACACACAACCCCACATCACACCCAACACACACATTCAGATAAGGTTCCTGATCAGCAGAGCCCAGAAAACCTTGACTATGGAGTTTGCTCACTATTCCACTCCACTAAAAGCCCATTAAATGCTTCCAGAAGGCGGAGTGCGCCGAGTCCCACAATGCCTTGCCCTCCGCTCGAGTCCATACATCTCCCAAAACAGGCCTGGCAAATAGCACCCACCCATGACGAACACACCCTGACACCGCTGCTGTGCCTTCAAGTGTGTGGCCATTCAACCAAGCTATGAGCCTTCTATGTACTTCTTTTCCAATCTCTCTCTCTCTCTATCTCACACACACACACACACACACACACACACACACACACACCCACACACAGAAACACAGGCACGCATGAACACACACTGAACAAATTTGGAGACACAAAGACAAATGCATACCCAAACAGACACAAGCACCATCAGGTTCTGAGGTATGGCGGAAATATAATACGATAAAGCCGGCATAATATGTAATCCGTCGCCACCACTTGCCTTTGTTTTGCAGTTTTGTTGTTGCGGCTTGCTTTTATTGTTCTTGTCAATTAGCCTCGGTGTAGCTTTCACTTCAGCCAATAAAGAAGCTAGGCTAATTAAAACGGCGCGCGTTCAGACAGCGTGGAGTGGCAGGCAATTAGAGCCCCGGCGGCTCCCCACCGTGCTTTACTGGTCACAGCTCCGAGGAGACGCCGACTTCGCCTCACGTCGCGGCGG
>NC_137925.1:17734379-17741879 GCF_963457725.1 Sprattus sprattus
TGGCATTTCTATACCTTAGTTATAGCAACAACATTCAAACAACATTCAAACACTCCAAACTTAAAACAGACTTAAAATATTCATGGAAAGGAAGGAAGGGTGGTTAGCTTCAAGGGTTAACAAGCCTATTCCTTGAGAAAGTTAGTGGCAGCCTTTGGTGTGAGGGAGGTCTGAACACCGCTGCGCTGAAAACTCTTGAGAATATTTACTGTGGTGTTAAGTTTTACGTGTGCTGTTGTATTTGTTTGTGTAGCGTGTATGCAATGCCTATGGGGTTAGCGTGGCATGCAAGGTTAGTGAGTGGAGTTAGAGAGTTAGTGTCTATCCACCCCCCTTTGGCGTGGAGACGGCTCAAAGGGTAACAAAGCTAGCAGAGCTTTCCTGTGAATATCCATACGGGCATCAGCCTTTTTCAGCTGTCGCTGGATTTCATTTTCGACCCAGGATATGGCTCACATGGTGAGGAGTCTATGTCATCTTCTGATGAAACTGAACTTCTGGATGGACAGCGAGAGCATAGATAACCATATCTTTCCTGGTGGGCCGGCACTGCAGACCTTTACGTTTCGCAGTGTCTCATGTGGTTGACGTAAAAGGGACCTCTGTGGGTCTATTACATCCACATTGGATTCAACATATGAATGTTGAATATCAGCCATGGTAGGGACATGGATCTCAGGTAAGCTGCTCCTAGTGGCAACCGATCCTGTCACACTTAACCTGTTGGCCTCCTGCTAGATAAGCAGGGTTTGGGAAGATGAGCTGCTCGTGATGGCAGTCAATGAGAGGAGCCAACACCCAAAAGCTGTGAGAAAGACGCCCTATGTGTGTTAGGTCTAACCACCAGAGGGGCTCAGGTCCTCGGTGGGTGTTTACGCCTTCTTTGGGTTTCTCCCCCCTTGGCGGGGGGCGGGGGATCACTATTTAACTATCAGGACCTCTTTAAGAGAATCAGTGTCTGACCACATATGACTCCCTGATTCAGATTGTCCTGACTCTGTTTCCATATCACTATTACCATGCTGAGGTCCATGGTTGAACCGATCATGGGGCCTTTGAGGGAAGTGATCTCTGTTAAAATTGTGAGGGTAACGGCCCTGCTGGCGGTTACCCTTCCCTTGGTAGGGCTGTTTCCTGCGTTGATATTGACTATTTTGTTTGTTCAAGTAATTCCTAGGTTGACCATTGAACCTCTGATTACCATTGCCTTGCCAGCTCCTCCACCCACCCTGGTGGTGGTTTTGTGGAGAGCGGTTTTGGGTGGCACCTCTCTGGGTTGGCCACTCCAACGGCACTTCACAGCCTCCCGAATCTAACGGATCACCAGCTGTGGATTGTACGTTGAGCACTCTAGGCTCCTCATCCGGCTGGTCAACCGGGCACACAACTGTTTCCCATATCCTTTGTGCTTTTTTCCTAATCTGCCGCATTTTGGGTTTACCCTGTTGGCACATCAGTGCAACATGCGTGCACACACAAGGGTGGAGGTTGTGTATGAATAGGGACCTGAAGGCCCTATGCTCTTCCAGGCCTGGGGCGCTACTGCCTTGGAAGAACGCGTGTCTTAAACGCGCATGATATTCACGTGGGGGTTCTGTCCTTCCCTGCCTGATCTGGATGCCGCTAGTGGTGGCCAATGTCTCAGCGGGGGAATTACCTCTCCGTGTTTTCCTTGACCTGGGGCGGTCACTTTCTGAGCTACCAGATGAAGAGTTCCTTAGGGGAGAGCTGCTCTCATCATAGCTATCAGAGGAAAAGGACGAGGACGAGGAAGAGGGTTCACGGTAAGTAGGTTTAGCTACTGCATGCCTTTTCCTCTTTCTCTCCTTCTTAGCAGTCTGAGGCTTTATGAGCCTTTCAGGTGCTGGTGGGCATGACCTGGCTCCACCTGGGTTGTGAGAGGGGGCTACAGCATGGCGCTCAGGTTCGTCTGGGAGGAGTGAGGTATGCAGGCAATCTGATGTGTCTGCGTCTGACTCTACTCCTATCCTAGCTACTGGCTCTGCTTCTGCCTCTGTCTCTCTGGGGGATGCTTTAAGCTTTGCTTGGGCCCTGGCGCTTGTTTCGGGGCTTTCCTTCTGGGCCTGGTCATAAACGGCTACTCTGGACCAGAGAGTCCCGAGCATGTTACCGCAAATGTTAAGGCACTCAACAGCAGTAATGAGCTCCTTATTCAGTTCCTCGTTGCGTGCGTCTAGTCTGTCACAACTAGAATACAGTTCCTGGTTCTCCTTGCGGAGAATCTCTATCTCCAGGCGGCTGCTCTGGTGATGAAACAGGAACAATTTACCTACCACTCCTTTACTGGTGGAGACTTTACAGTAGGGATTATGAACATGCCTGATTAAGTCGCCTATCTTGGACTGACACTCATCTAGGTTCATCTGTTCAAGTGCCTCCCTTTCATCAGGGGAGGTTTTGAGGAGGTCTGCCACAAATTTAAAAAGTTGGCCTGACTCCACAGGAGGGAGGTTACTCTCAGCTCCTGGCGTGTGTGGGGTTGTCGGGCACATCCTGTCTGCCTAGACTGGGGCACGGAACTACGCCTGGCAAGCTAGTGACGTGATCACTGATGCTTAATTTAACCCTTTTAATGCAAGCTAATGCAAGTAGTCACAACGCAAACTACAACAATGTTATGCTTAATAACAAAACAAGGAGATGCACAGGTGAGGGACTCGAACCTGTGACTTACACTCACGGCTAGGTAACTACCGTGTTGTTTTTACAGTTCTAAAATGCTAGTTACTCTCTTGTTACAACTATTACAACTGATTGTACAGGTTGCTATGGTAACAGATGGTACTTGTGTGTCCAATGGGTTGCTGGTATCACAAGTATGGACTCCCACTAATTATACTTACAGTGTGGCTGGAACAGGGACTGTTAGATAATTAGTATGTATTAAACAGTTAGTACACAACACCTAAAATTATTCAAAACCACATTTGATCTATGCCTTAGAAGTTTCAATGGACCTGGTAAGGTCCTGGAGTTACTCAGGGGGTTGGATTCTTATTTGTTATTGTAACAATATCACTGAAGCCAACAATACCAATCCTCACACGGGCTGCACCATATTATGTAGGTAAAACCGTGGTTGTTACATTAGTTTAATTAAATCAGTCTCATAAAATTTAATAATCATTAAATTTAGTATTTAATATTTTATAATTAAATTACTAAAATAATGGAAAGCTCTAGTTGTACCACTATGCTACAGTCTAAGTATGGTATCACAATACTATCGTACTACAATATCACTACAAAGTCTATAACACTTCATGGAACAGCCAGAGAAGTGAAGGCAATTGGAGTACTTGGTTGGCGGAAAATGGCTTTCAGTGGAATATTGGAACAACAACAGACAAGACAATTGTTTAAGTCTAAATAAACAATTTATTAAAGGTAACGAACAGTAATGAATGGCTAATACTAATCACATAAACAACTGAGTATAACACTGAAACAAGGCACAAGGTGGAGTTGGGATTTCAGAGGAGGGGGCATGAGAAATCCGTGTATCATTCGTTCATTTGTTTTTCCGATTTAGACGAGAATTGAAAAAATGAAAACAACGTTTGATTTCTCGTTTTTCCCTTTTCAAAACCAAAACCAGAAATCCGATTACGGTTCGTTTTCTCGTTTTTTCCATTCTGCACACCCAAACGGAAAATGGAAAATGAAACATTTGAATAACAAATCCACGCTGCTTTTTTTGTGGGATCCCCGCGCACCACCGGCCCGTCTCACCCGCTCTGTCGGGGAGCTGGAGCAAGAGCGCGCGCGATAGGACCCGAAAGATGGTGAACTATGCCTGGGCAGGGCGAAGCCAGAGGAAACTCTGGTGGAGGCCCGTAGCGGTCCTGACGTGCAAAACGGTCGTCCGACCTGGGTGGGCCTAGAAGCTCGTAGAGAGTCCGTTGATGGTGCATCTTTCTCGGCAACATATTTTTGACATCCCGGTGCCTGTGGAGGTTGAAAACAAGGGCCTAGAAGCTCGTAGAGAGTCCGTTGATGGTGCACTGTCCTCGGACACATTATGTTAACATCCTGGTGCCTCTGGATGATGATAACCAGGGTCACACACCTCGTAGCGAGTCCGCTAAAGGTGCACTGTCCTCGGACACATTATGTTCACATCCTGGTGCCTGTGGAGGATGGAACCAGGGGTGTAGCTGCTCAGGGCCAGTCCGCTGATGGTGTACTATTCTCGGACACCTGTTGCTCTCATCCTGGTCCCTCTGGAGGATGGAACCAGGGGTGTAGCTGCTCAGGGCCAGTCCGCTGATGGTGTGCTATTCTCGGACATCTGTTCCCATGGTTAACCAGTTTGGACTTTTATATGGAATATTTTCAACTTTTTTTTCTCACCAGAATTTGTTATTCGAATGTTTCATTTTCCATTTTCCGTTTGGGGGTGCAGAATGGAAAAAACGAGAAAACGAACCGTAATCGGATTTCTGGTTTTGGTTTTGAAAAGGGAAAAACGAGAAATCAAACGTTGTTTTCATTTTTTCAATTCTCGTCTAAATCGGAAAAACAAATGAACGAATGATACACGGATTATGAGAGCCTGCTCGTCCGTGTGTGTGTGTGTGTGTGTGTGCGTGCGTGCGTGCGCGCGCAGGTATGCGCAGTTACGCGCTAAGTGGAGAGAGGGGGAGTGAGAAAGGCTATGCGAGCGCACAGATAATAAAATCTGTTTGAGTGAAGTGAAGAGTGCGCTAGCCCTAAATTCAGGAGATAAGGCTGGGGTCCGAGACCTAAACTCATTTGTTTTCTTAGTTGGGGGCAGGGCACCTTTCTGGGTAAAGAATGCCTGAACAAAGGGATTCTTGTCTTAAGGACTAAATCCAAGCTGCCTTAATTCAAAACAAGATATTCAACAACACTTAACTCGCGATATGACGTGTATATGTTTAGACGGTGATTGAGGTAGTTAGAGAGAGAGGGAGAGAGAACGTGCATGCACGTTTCTAACAAGTTAGCGAAAGTAAACAAACGCAAGATATAGCACGTTACAGACCGTGCACTGTGAATTACAAAGTAAGCATTTAAATCATAAATGAAATAAAACAACAATACTTTCACACATATATTAACACACATATAAGACTAATCTCTGCCCAGATGTCAGCCTTACGTGAAGAACGCTCTTGCTAAGCATTCAACGGTGTTTTCGCGGAATCCTTGGAACACAGGTCACGTAGGTTCAGTGGATGTCCGTCTGTCCTTTCTTTGCAGCCCGTCGGCTGAACTCGCGGAGGCCTTGCTGGAGGTCCGCTGATTTAGAAGGATGTAAAGTTCTGTCGACTTGGAGAAACGAATAAGGGAAGCCGGTCGCCTTATCCTACTCAGAAGAACACTGCTGGGCTGCAGTAATATACTACCGGTATAACTTGGTTGCAACTAGACGCGTCAAAGTATTTTCTTAACTTCGGCCAAAAGTTCAATACGACCGTCGTGCGTTGTCCTTTGTTCTGCAAAGAGGGTATCTCTTAATTGAACGATGTTCACTTGTGTGAAACCGACCGCCAGAGAGAAAGATTTGGGGGGTTATCACTGTTTTAAGGGCAAAATGCGTCACCCTTTTTATGACTTTGATGTGACCAATTGCGAGGTCACTGACTGTTGATAAGGATTGAAATTTGATAAGGGAATTGTGGGTAATGGAGTCTATGGTGTCTCATTCACTTACAACACCCATGCTGCTATAGTGTGGGTGGGCATGGCGAGAGGAAAACAGAGGACAAACAGATTATAATGATTACTGTTTGCCACCGCTGTTACGCTCCCTCCAACAACTACTATAATTACGCTGGTGTTCTGTGTGCTTCAAGGACCCACAGGCGGCCGTGTCCTCAGCAGGGCTTGAGGGGGCAGAGTCTAATGACCATCTGATCGTTTGCAGATGACCTTTGATGTTGCCCAGGAGAGGGAGAGTCAGTTGCATGCATCACAAACACGGAGCTAATGGGTTTTTTTATTTCTTTTTTTTTTCGTTCAACAATCGCCAATTTAGAAGGGGTTTGACAATTGGATTCAGACAATCGAAAACCGGTGCACACATGTTGAGAGATAGAGAGATATAGAGAGAAAAACAGATAGAGATAGGGAATGAGATAGAGAGAGGGTGAGTGAGTGAGAGCGAGACAGACAGAGAGAGAGAGATGGTTAAGTGGGGGAAAAAATCTATTGTGTTCTAGACAGGGCAGTAATATTGAAGGAAGTGGGAGGAGTAGAGCGACAATAATAGGGAGAAGGAGAGAGAGCAAATTAGCGATTGAAGATGGGAACAAGAAAAACAGAAGAAAGACAGGCAGAGAGGACGGAGGAGAGGTAGAGAGACGACGCCCACTTGTGGAAGATGCTCTAGGACAGTTGTACCTGCTGCAGGGCTGTGGTGTTGTATTCACATTTCATTAGGTGGTTGAAGGTCTCAAAGAGCCACCGCAACGAGTCCTCAAACTCACCCTGCTCCTTCCCTTCGTAGAGCCTAGAGAGACAGAGAGAAAGATGGAGACAGAGACAGAGACAGAGAGAGAAAGACAGATAGGGAGATAGAGAGAGGTTTAAAACACGCGTTTATGGGACCAGTACTCAGACCTTCACTATACTGCACGGATATATATAATAAGGAATTAAAAGATTCAACATAAACAACTTGTCAAATCCTCAGATTAAAAAAGAAACAGGGACACAGAGAGAGAGAAAGAGAGAGAGAGAGAGAGACAGAGATCGAGAAAGAGAGAGAGAGAGAGAGGTTTAACACTCCTTTATTAAACCTTAAACCTATAATCACACAATGATACCACTAAAACACATAAACCATTACAACCTTCAACTGCCAAGGTTTACACCATTACATTAATAAAAGAGAGAGAGAGAGAGAAGACAGAAATAGACAGAGAGGAAGTGAGAGGGGGAGAGTGAGGGACAGAAAGACAGAGAGGGACAGAGAGTGAGGGGGGAAAGAGAGGCAGAGGGAGGGAGAGGGAGAGAGAAACAGACAGACAGGGAGCGAATGAGAAGTTGAAGGTGTCATGGGGGAGACTTATTACATGTTGTCAGATGGCACACACTCTGTGTCTCGCTCACTGAGAGCGCGCTGAGCTGTAATCCTGTCATTTGGCCCCTTGTCGTTATCGGGCCGTTTGGGCTGCGCTTTCGAGTGCTACTCCACCATCACAATCCAATTCTTTCTAAGAGACAGTTTGAACAGACTGCACATCATCCCTCCCCCCCGCCCCTCATCTAGCTATCTACCCTCTTCCACACAGCACCTGCTCTCCTTCTATGTTTCTCTTTCTTTCCTTCCTTCCTTCCTTGCTTCCTTCCTTCCTTTCTGTGCCATTGAAACTGTGTGCAGATGTTAATTTCAGTCAAAGCATTGGGGATTGAGGGGGAGGTGGTTGGGGGAAAGGATTAAAGTGTGACACAGTCAGGTTTTTTTTTAAATATATATATCCGACCCGACGGGAAAGAAGTGATTGTAGA
>NC_137925.1:17749379-17761879 GCF_963457725.1 Sprattus sprattus
GGCAATGTGAAAGACTGGTGGAGAGCATGCCAAGACACATGAAAGTTGTGATTTTAAATCAAGGTTATTCCACCAAATATTGATTTCTGAACTCTTCCTAAGTGTAAGCATTAGTATTGTGTAGTTTAAAAATGAATATGAGCTTGTTTTCTTTGCATTATTCGAGATCTGAAGACACTGCATCAATTTTGCTATTTTGACCAATTGTCATTTTTCTGCAAATAAATGATCTAAATGACAACATTTTTATTTGAAATTTGGTAGGAATGTTGCCAGTAGGTTATAGAATAAAACTAAAATGTACATTTTACTTTAACACATACCAATAAATAGTAAAACCAGAGAAACTGATAATTTTGAAGTGGTCTCTTAATTTTTTCCGCGGCTGTATATATACACACACACACACAAATAGAAAAGAAATAGAGACAGCGAGGAAGATCTTGGCAAATGGCAGAGGAGACAATTGTAAGACAGTGGCTGTCTCTTCTCCTAAAAAACACAGTGACTGACCCTGACACACACACACACATACACACACACACACACACACACACGCACACGCACACACACACACACACGCACACCGACGCACGCACACACACACACACACCGTTCTGGGTGAGCTTGGTGGAGCAGACAAGGGTGGAGATGGTGAAGGTGTCTCTGGAGCTGACAGACAAGCCCCCCCCAACACTGCTGGAGCTGCGCATCAGCGTCGCCCCCTTGTGGGCGTCAGTGTGGCCGCGTGTGGAGGGCAGGGACAGGTAACAGTTCACGTCCTCCATCCTCTTACTGTCACCCTGCAGAAAGAGGGAGGGAGGGTCGGAGGGGAAGAGGGAAAGAAAGGGTGGAAGCAAGAAAAACAGGATGAGAGAGAGAAAGAGAGAGATATTTTGAAGGTGAACACTCCTTTAAACATTGTCTTACGCTCTGACACAGTGTATACAACATACAACACATACAACATCGAAACCCTAACCACAAGGCATACATTCTAAAACACACACACACACCGAGAGAGAGAGAGAGGGAGAGAGAGAGAGAGAAAGGAAAGAGAAAGAGAGAGAGATAGAGACCACAGAGCACACTCGGAAAGGAATCAAGAGAGGTGAACGAGAGAGTTTTAGAGAGTTTAGAAAGAGAGAGATAAAAGTGTGAAATGGGATTGTGGAGAAGAGTGGGTCCTTTTGGGAGAGTTTAGAGCAGGAAGAGAGGATTCAGCAGTGAGAAGGGAAGAGATATGGATGCCAATGGAGGAGTCCAGTATAGAATACAGTCTCATTCACTCTCACTAAATCTCACCTGAACAGCTGAGCAAGCATTTACACACACACACGCACGCACGCACGCACGCACGCACACACACACACACACACACACAGAGGGAGAGATAGAGAGATAGAGAAAAAAACACATGCATATTTACACACAAACACAGAAACAAATGTATGCATATTTACACATGTACACATGCACGCACACACACTCACACAAAAACACATGTATGCATATTTACACACTCAAACAAATACACACACACAAACACGCACACAGAGAAAAACACACCTTAAATACCACCAGGTCATGGGGTCCATCTTGCAGCACAGTACCATCCTCCTTCATCAGACGCACAAATGCCATGGCAAAGTTCTTCTCACTTTTGTCCTTGGCTACAGAGGCATGAGAACAGTAGAGGTGGCACTGGTTATTATCACCATCAGCCTCTTAATGTTTGAGCTCCGGGACTATACATACTCAACCTTCATTATCTAGCATTCATATCTATTCATAGAACATACTTCATTATTGTATTTGTTGGCCCATTGTCTTTCCATTTTCAGTGGACTTATAACATCTGTGTAAGGTTTGAAAACAGTGAATGAAATCATCTAAATGCCTCTCTGCCTTGCTCCAAAGTTGCATTTAGTTGTCTGCTGACTGTTTGCTTAATGATATGTGACATCAACAGTGTGCGACTCACACTCTTGGGAGGAGCGGTGGCGGAACATGAAGCGCAGGTGGATCCGATGCATCTCCTCAAGAGGGATGGACACCTACGAGACACACACACACACCCCACATACACACACACACACACACACACACCACATATACACACACACACAGACACACAGGTACCGCCACCAACACACACATACACACACAAAGATGGATTTAGTTCAATATTCACAACAACACACACACACACACACACACAAATTGCTCCCATTCTTTCTCTTTCCTCCTCTCTTTCCCCATGTCCTCAAACAGTCACTCACTGACAGCCCCACCTGCTCTCCTCCCCCCCCCCCCATTTTCATTTTCACGCTCCCTCTATTCCCCTTTTACCTTGAAAGTCTCCATCCATCGGGGCTGCTTGACCTGATAGTAGATGACCGATTTGTACTCGTTCACGTGCTTGTCTCCTGCCCCGAGGCAGATAGAATTCTGCAAGAAAAGAGGCCACAGAGTGAGAGAGAGAGAGAGATAGAGTGAGCCAGATAGAGAGAGAGAGAAAGCGGTAGGGAGAGAGATAGAGTGAGACAAATAGAGAGAGAGAGAAAGCGGTAGGGAGAGAGATAGAGTGAAAAGGGAAGGAGGGAGGGAAGAAGGGAGAGAAAAACCATCAATCGCACCGCTCTCCAGGGCCCACCTACTGGCAGAAAGACCCCAGGACCGTTAGATAGCTGGCATACTGATGGCCAATGGACCACACAAGAGGAGAGAAATACGGGTGGTGTCTTCAGAGCTCCACAAGGGAGCCAAAGGCTCCAGACTGTCAGAGCCATTATCCCATGGACCGCCGGGCCTAGATAGGCACGGTGGACATCTTAGCCCACAAGGACATGAACACTTGCATAGACGCCGGCTGTTTTATCTCCAGTTCCATGTATGGTATTGCAGATTAGGGAAGTCAAAACATCAGACTAAAGTGTTGTCATGGGGATTTGTTTGTGTGTGTGTGTGTGTGTGTGTGTGTGTGTGTGTGTGTGTGTGTGTGTGTGTGTGTGTGTATGTGTGTGTGTGTGTGTGTGTGTGTGTGTATGTTTGTATGGTAGATCTCCACAGAAGCGTGAAATACAGTCTGTTCCAGAAAATTGGGGGATCAGATGAGTATTCTATGTTTGTGTGTGTGTGTGTGTCTTTTGTGTGTGTGTCTGTGTGTGCGCAAGCGCGCACACGCGCGTGTGTGTCTGTATGTGTGTGTTTACTGAGTCAAGTCCTTCATCTCACACTCCACAACTTTCTCTAGTGAGAGAGGGATAGAGGGGGGAAGAGAGAGAAAAAGATGGCACAAAATGGGGCCAAGAAGATATTACTTTGTATGTGAACCTCCAACAGACAGATTGGCATCACACATTTCCAATCTACCGAGCCCATCCATCCATCCATCTGCCCCGGCAGCAAACGAATGTGTGGTCAGACCATAGTATTACTTCTCAAATGCCTACATCCCTTTGTGGCTAAAAACATAGAGAAGAATGTTCCAGAATGTTCCTGAAACCAGTGATAATACCTGTAAAGGATTCAGGAGAGGAGAAAATGTCTCAGATGGATAATTCTAGGACATTCTTTCCAGACATGTCTAATCCTCCCAATGGAAATTGATCCTTCTGCAGCGCTTCCTTGCAATTTTAATCACCCACACCTGGCTTGAGGATTAAAACACCTCTGGGTTTGATTAACTGGGCTCTGCGTGTCTTGTTACTGCATTTACTTTACATTGATGTGAACATGGAGGACGGACCAAAGCAATTGCCACAGCTAACATTTGACCTCGAGCTTTGGCTGGGGGTAAACTCTATTTCGATTGTTCCTGTGTGCGTCCGTGGAGATAATAATAACCAAAGCAGTCGTCCTCTGCGCCAACCTTAAAGTGCCTGTGTCTGACGAATTAGAACTATAACACAATCTGTCATTGCATGGGTGTGTGTGTATGTGTGTAGATGTATCTCTTTATGTCTACTTGTGTGTGTGTGTGTGTGTGCGTGTGTGTGTGTGTGTGTGTGTGTGTGTGTGTGTGTGTGTATGTTTGCATATGTGACAATGTGTGTGTGTGTGTGTGTATGTGTCTGTGTGTGTGTGTGTGAGAGTGTGTGTGGGTGTGTGCGTGTGTGTGTGTGTGTGTGTGTGTGTTTGCATATGTGACAGTGTGTATTTGTTCCTGTATGCAAGGGGGCAAACTCACCGGCACAGCCTTGCCCTCCTCATCGCACACCCACATGATGACTTCCACGTTCTTCTGCGTGGTCTTGTTGTATTTGTCAAAGTCCCCCCTATCCAGGGTCAGGTAGATGTCGTTGCGCACGTCCCCGGGCATGATGATCTCCGGGAAGCCCAGCTTCCTGGCCACCACCGTGTTGCGGTCCACCAGGTGAGGGTAGTCTTTACGGATCTGGACGATGTCTCCCACCAGCACCTTCATCGTCACCCACAGCCCTGCCGGCACATCGAAGAAAAAAACGATGACCTGACCATCCGCCCACTCACAAGCACCACCACAGAGACAGACTATCTGCAGAAGCTTCGACAGCAAGCGGTGTGGTGAACTAACAGGCAAGAGAAGCACTAATAACTGAGGACGATTGAGGACAACTGAAAAAGAGTGTTTTTTTGTTGTGAGTGATGGGTGGGTGCATGGGTGATAAACTAGCCTGAAACCCAATGGAAACAAGCAGAGTGCTCAACTCAGAGCACTCAAGCACTGCACTCAAATAACCTGCGGTCTTTCGTGCATGGTCATATGCCTCTTAGGTGGACGACTCATGCTGAACTGCCTCTGCTCTGCTCTGCTGCAGCAGAGCATAACGTACTTCATGTTTAAGTCATTGACATAAGATGCATAATATATAAATGCGCAATGCAGTGTTCTAATGTATGGGAGGGCTAATAAATGACATTTAAAGGGTGATAAAGAGTGACTTAGTAGTAGTAGTTTCCAGACGTGATAGGCGTGAGGTTGTTTTGCAGCAGCGGTAGGCTGGAAGCTGTGCTGCTGTGGTCGTACCTTGTCCCCCACTGTCTCCTCTGGATGCTGTTGTCCATTTGTTCAGCAAGCAATGAAGGAAGTCATTTTCTGCCACGACTCTTAACACACACGAAGAGCACATAGATATGCAAAGTTATAAAAACATAAAATCACACATAGAAAAACACACAGTTACCTCCCTCACCACACACACACACACACACACACACACACACACACACACACACACACACACACACACACACAATCATACTCATACATACACAGACCTTGAGATGTTTGACAAACACAGGCACACTGAAATGACAGGACAGAATGACTCACGGATGAAAGGGGATGAAATACTGCTTCTCCTCTTCAGACTCATATTTCCCTTTGATAATGTCACTGATATCCATCACTGTAAATACACACACACACACACACACACACACACACACACGCACACACACACACACACACACACACACACACACACACACACACATTAGCTACAGGCAACCAGTAATTATTCATTCACTATTAATGAGCCTTCAAAAACTGTCACCATATGTCATTTGAGATCTTTTCTAAAAATAAAGTGCATTCACATCTTGAATGCTGCATTATCTCTGGTTGATTAAACTAGGTTACAGATCTGCTTTGCAATGGGGATGCATTTATATGCACTAGCTGGTTCAAAGACATTTTCTTAGAAGAGAAGTTGAAGCTTTCTCCTCAGAGGATACTTCATCCACCTCAGATATATTATTAATTTTCTTCTCTGGCCTCTCAAAACCCTCACTTGGGTCTAAAGGGGGATTCAAGACAGTCCTGGCTAATGTGTTGGACAGGTAAAAAGTGCTGTCTTAATAAATTAACCATAAGTGCTGGAAAAATACAGAATATTTCACAAATAATGGCTCTCTGAAAAACCTTTCAGACACATCTCATTAATGAACGTCAAAATAGGGTCACAATTGGATTTGGATGGTCCCCTATAGATAATCTACAGATGCTCAGATTATAAACAAACTACAATTAACAATTAACTTTGTTAACTGCTATTTTTGGTTAAAGTTAGGGGTTGGTTTTGAGTCTCTGTTAGCGGACTGTCCAAACATAGTCTTACCCCAAATAATCAAAGCTACAGTAAAGCTTAAAGTATTCAAAGCTGGAATGCTCACAGTTTCCCAGTAAAAACAGACTTATGGACTGAATTTGATCACTCTATCATAAATATGTCATTAAACATGCAATAGCCAGATTCTGTCATCACTCCTCATGCCAATCAGTGCTCAGTGATGAAACAGTGACATCTTGACATCATCTGTAATGCTTTGAAAATGCCTCACACTTTCACAGATATTAGACAGTGACGCATTCTGTCATGGCATTTAACCTTCTGTGAGCCGGCATGCCCATCTCGGTGTCATGTCATGCAATGACTGCAGTGATGACTACAGACTTAACCATCTGCCATAACATCTTCACGACCTGCTTACATCAATCCTGGTTATATTAGTCTCGTTACAGTGATTGTAGTCTCATTACAGAGGGTTGAAATGGTGCTGGGAATCTTACCTCTCATCTGATTGACTGACCAATTGACCGATCAACTGCTCCATTAACTGGCTGACTGAACTGCTTGGTTATAAGGCATCTCTACTAATCTCATCCCTAATCTCTGCCTGGTTAGGAGGCATTTTTGCTAATCTCATCCCTAATCTCTGCTTGGTTAAGAGGCATCTTCGCTAATCTCATCCCTAATCTCTGTTTGGTTAGGAGGCATCTTCGCTAATCTCATCCCTAATCTCTGCCTGGTTAGAAGGCATCTTCGCTAATCTCATCCCTAATCTCTGCTTGGTTAGGAGGCATCTTCGCTAATCTCATCCCTAATCTCTGCTTGGTTAGGAGGCATCTCTACTAATCTCATCCCTAATCTCTGTTTGGGTTAGGAGGCATCTCTACTAATCTCATCCCTAATCTCTGTTTGGTTAGGAGGCATCTTCGCTAATCTCATCCCTACTCTCTGTTTGGGTAGGAGGCATCTCTACTAATCTCATCCATAATCTCTGCTGCTCCTCACCTGCCACCCCGCACGGCCTGCGCAGGCCCTGGGTGCACTTCTTGGAGTGGTGCTCCTTCAGGTCCATCCGGCCCACTCGCACGATCTGACAGATTAGATAAATCTTCTCCCTGTTCAGGTCCTTGTTGCCCAGGTCCTGGAGGCCAACGGCACAGCACAGAGAGGAGAACATGGAGAGAGATGGGAAAGAAAATGGAGAAATGGAGATACCATGGCTATGTGTAAAACGTTGCTCTCTCCAGATAATGTACTGCCCGTTCTCCAGGTGCGCGAGAATAACTAACTTCCCTCGCGAAGCTGACTAAATTGCTGTGATTCATTCTCTCCGAGCATTTTAAGCAGCGAGGAAAGCGCCAAGGTGGTAGCTATTACAGGGGAGGGAAATTAGTACTGTGAAGAGCCCCAGTTTTAAGGGTGCATAACTTGCCAAAACAGTAGAACACCATCAATCTAAACGCAGTAGACTTTATCTATTACACTCTGAATACACAGCGCCTGTTTGAAATGATAATTACAGTACGGTGCCCTGCTTCCAGCACTTAGTCTCGATCCATCTGATGTGCCTGAAAGTGTGATCAGACCTGGAGGTGTTCATCACCTTAAGTGCCAAATTAGCTGCAGTCACTGGTGAGATGTTTATGGGGAGATGTGCAGGGAGACATTTGGAGAATAGATTTGCGATGGCGTGCAGAGTTAGGGGGAGGAGGGGGGGAGAGGAAACCAACCAGCCAGAGACTCCCCCTTTTTCTCCCCCCCCCCCACCCCCACCACCCCCTCAGCCCCCAGCTGACAACTTACAGTGAAGACGACCTTCAGGTTGTTCAGCATGTCGACGTCAGCGGGGAATCCGGCACTACCCCAGTGCACCAAGTAGTTCTCACTACAGGAATAACACAATGCATATCTGACAGCATATCTGACATATCTGACAGCAATGACACGAATATAAGTACAAGGGCAAAAACAGCCAGGTGCAGAGGATCTTATACTCTACGATGTCTGAGTTGTAAAAGAGAAAGAGAGAATGCTTGAGCATCTGATGTTTGCCTGACCTGATGATGGCCTGTTTGTGGGGGTCATAAAGGGACATGAAGAGCTGGGAGTCTTCACCTATGCGGCACACAAAGTTACGGAGGAACACGAAGAGGCTGTGTGTGGGAGACTGCTGGATGCGAGCGATGATTCCAGAATGATCCATCTGGTCGTTGTTCTATTGGGACGAAGAAAGAAAGAAAGAAAGAAAGAAAAAGAAGAAAGAAAGGGTAAATGGATAAGGAAAGAATAACTAACCACAGTATGGCAATTCAGGAATCTCATAACAGTAATGTCTTCCTTTTCTGTTCCCTCTTAAGAAAAAGAGTGAGCCCCCATGGAAATATGGCTTCAATTAAATTTGGCCCTGTAAAATGTGAGAGGAAAATGATTTACACGCTCATATTAGTGCAGCGTTAAAAATGAATATTTTAATTATTTCTCGCCTATCTGAGAGACTTGGAATTATACAGCAAAATGGGACCCAGAGCTAAACTAAACAAAACACATTTAATTAAAGGAGCAAAATACAGCCTTTGTCCATCCAACATGTAGAATATGGTTCTTTGTTCAGTCGCTGTACCGATGTCTAAATGGTGATGTCTAATGTGGGACCTGAATAAAATGAGGGTTTGGGGGGGAAGGGGGAAGGGGTTGGGTCTGACCTGTTCCTCTTTGAGGTGCTGTGTTATCTTGCTGCTGGCTTTCTCATGTGCGCGGAACAGGCTGATCACACTGGCTTTGTCTGGGTCCAAGATGTTCCCATCTACATCTCTGACCACCAGATCCAGCTCGAGGATCCTAGGAGGGAAAAGAGAGAATAGAAAAGGGAAGAAATTATAGGTCAAAGTTCAACTGATGATGGGAGATTCAGCCATGGGTAAGAGAGAAAACATTATTTTCTTTTTTGTCCAGGCTATTAATCATCTCAAGGTAATTATAAGGCAACTGAAAATAATCTGCATGATAATAAGGGCCACTGTGCATATTATTCTCTGATATAATTAATGAAACAGTGCTATAGTGGAAGTTAATCCAAACCTTGTGATTTCCTAAGAGCATGATTCTTTGTGAATTGTTTCATTAGTTTTCGGTTGGTAAAACCGAAGCTAGACTATTAGAAACAGTCAATGAAAGAGGAAATTGGACAGTTAGACGAGGTACCGGTTGCCGTAGTCAATTTTGGAAGTGACTTTCTGCTTCAGTTCCTTGAACTCGTCGCTAGGCAACGTCCCTGACAGGAGCTGTGAACGCCATTCCATTAAGTCCCACATGAGTCTCTGGACCTGAGTAACGCGCTCTTTCTTATTGGCCTACAAACACAAACAAGCAATGTAATTGGCCTTGGAAGACCCACAACACATCCCCAGTGCATTTAAACAAAAGGCTTGAGTTTAGGCAGAACACAAACACGCAAATAACAGCAACAAACAAATGTTGGACAGACATTAAGCAGCATTCTATTGTCCAAAAGGAAAAAGGTCCATGTGATAATTTGAGCCTATTGTTCAATAATTGAACAATAATTAACAAGCAACAATAATGGTTAACAATCATTTTCAATACTAATTAAAAAAAGGTTTCTGTGATGATGTGACATATGAATAGGTCCCCGTACCACAAACAGCTGTTTCCAGATGCTGCCCCACTCCCTGAGGGTGGTGGTCACCTCCTTCACCAGTGGCATGTCTGATGATAGCACCACCTCCTCATTTCTGCACAGAACAAATATCATTCATAACATATCAGGGCCACCATTGTTTTGTCATGTATAATTTCATGGAACGAACACTGAATGGATTGATGGGTGGATGGATGCTTACCCTCGTCTTTCAACAAGGACTTCTTTCAGCTCAATAATGCTGGCAGGAAAGGCTCCCTTTAGAAGTGACACAACAGAAGGCAATCAGGAGAGTCAGATGTTAGCTCTGGGAGATTAAACCAATGGAGTGTAAAACTTCCACAGAGAGAGCTAGGGCTTACCTGCATGGACTTATTCTTCACCAAATACCCCTTGTACCAGCCTGAAATTGAAGAGGACCTTTTAGACAATCCTGTGTATTCATTTGAAACTGACCTCACCCAGAACCATAGCTATTTAAATGACAAATACAAACTGATTGACACTGTATATGTAAACCTGACATCATAACTATATCTACGTATCTGAGGTTAAGAAAGATGCACATCTCATGGTCTGTGCTACCTGCTGTGGAACTCTATGTGCGAATCCACACTCAACCAGTTCAAGCATTTACAGATTTGAGTAAGGAACATGACTGGATTGAATAATTATCACAGCAGACCTTATCTCTCATCTTACACACAGCAGCACACCTTAATGCACAAAACTGACCTGTCTTTGTCTCTCTGTTGTGTAATATGTGTTTTACTTAAGCTAAGTATTTGTAGTGAAAATCTGTATTTGTATTGTTTTTGTGTCTGAGAGCTGCTACCTCAATTTCGTTTTACTTGTGCAATGAGAAATAAATATATTCTATTCTATTATGTTGCCCTGATGAACACATAAAGCCCTGGGGTTCCCAGCACTCTACCTTCACAGGCCAGCTGAATGTGGACGGTGTCCCCCACCTCCAGGGACAGCTGCCTGTCATGGTTGGCCGTGAAGTTCCACTTGACTGTGGAGGGGGAGCAAAGGGGAGGATTAGAAGGAAAGATGCAGAGGAGATCATAGAGGTTCCTGGCCACTGAAGTTCAGTTCAGTGCTGTAGATTAATGTTCTCTCCCTACCTCTATGTGTCTCCCTTGCTCACACACACACACACACACACACACACACACACACACACACACACACACACACACACACACACACACACACACATGACTGCGCACAGCTAGTAGTTTACTAATTCGTGTTACTTCCTCTCTGTGAGTCTGGCTTCCTGTGTCAGGCCACATAAACAGAAACAGAAAGAGAGAGAGAGAGAGAGACAGAGAGAGAGAGAGAGAGAGGGCGATCTGATGTGTCAAAAGAAAAATAAGCTAAATAAAACCAAATCAGATTAGGTTTTCAGCATCTTGACTTCAGCATGATCTTATTTCTCATGGGAACAGTGCTTTTTGAACAACATCTAGAGTTTGATTCATGCTGGAATAGATTTAGGAATATAAAACTTTAAAAGTGAAGCTTTACTTCCCCTACTGACAGACCACAATGAACTGTCACCACCCACTGCACCCAAGCCACGCTAGGACTTCAGAGCTCTCTAATGACTTTTGTTCAAGTATAAAACACATAACATTAACTATTTCCCATTAAATTCTTCCTCGGAGTTACCCTTGTTCAGCATATTGTTTGCATTACAGAGGCACCTACCGATTTCATTCACATTAAACATCAGCACAATTCAGATTTTCCGGTTTTAATTCCTTGAGTGTGATTACATTCATGCCAATGTGGTCTTTTTTAGAGCAAGGAACCCAAGGACGAGAGATAATCAGAATGCAATTTTATATTAAACCCCATTTTTGCACACAAGAACTAAGAACGAAGAGAGCAATAAGCAAGTCAGCACAGTCAAGGGCAAACATTTTCATTTTTAATTCCCTGACACCTGTTAAGCTTAACCTATGTGCTTGGAATTGCACTTCTGCAGTTTAACTAGCAGTGAGAGTCTCTGTTTACTGACAGCTGTCTTAATTTATAACTTTGTTTGAACTCAGCCTGTTGTTTTGAGACCGTTGGATTTACACCTGCCCACATCCTGTGTAGCAGGAAGTCTAGACCCAAAGCTCCCCGGGGCCGAAAGGCCAGGTTCTTCTAGAGAACCCTGCTAGCGTCTATCAGGACGAGGGTAGAACATCTTACCGATGCCATATCTCTCGGTGGTGGTCTGTGTCCATGGAGCCATAGCTGACAGAGAAGACCTTTCCCTTCCTCGCTCGCTTGCTCTGTCTCTCTCTTTCGGAGTCTCTTTCGGATGTTGGGTGCCACCACTCACTTCTGTCTTTCTCTATGAGTGACAGCAAGTTGTGCTCCTCCCCTCTTTTAGTTTTTTTGCACACTTCACCAGAGAGAAATGCTTCACACTGTTGTCAATCAAAGTCTTACCAGCAGGTGTACCATCCATCACTACACATTTCATTTTTGGATTATGGGACTAATTTCTTACTAATTTATATTAAATCAAAGATATTATTTTAGTTATTGCAACTATGAGCATAAATTCATAATTGAGTCCATCATTTACAAAAGCTGTTTGAAGTCTGCCTCTGAAATACTGACATTCATACACTCTTTTTACAACTCATTAGCACAAAGACAACCACTCATCTCCTGATCGATTGGATATAAATCAAGTCAGATGTGGGTCAGAGTGGACTGCTGAATCATCAATACTGAATATTAGTAATCACAGCTCTGCAGTTTCAGTAGCACTTGCA
>NC_137925.1:17766879-17774379 GCF_963457725.1 Sprattus sprattus
GCGCGCGACTCATTAGACAGAGACCAGGTAGTTACCCGGCAACCCAACCGTCATGGCCACTCTTATCAGACTGCATTAGAGTGGAACCTCTCCACAAACACGGATGGGGCACAAGAGGAGAAGGCCACCCTGGGATTGTCTGTCTGTCTATCTGCCTGAGAGAGAGAGAGAGAGAGAAAGAGAGAGAGAGAGAGGGAAAGAGAGAGAGAGAGAGGGAAAGAGAGAGAGGGAGAGAAAGACAGACAGAGAGAGAGAGAGAATCAAATTCAAATGACTGTCTTTTTTATTTATTTACTGTCGTTTTATTGTTATTTACCCTTTGACAACACTGTATCTAAACAGTCATGCAAATAGAGCAACTTTGAACTGAAATTGAAATTGGAACTGAACTGACCTGATTTGAATTGAATAGAGAGAAAGAGAGACAGATGGAAAGCTGTACCAGACAAATGGTTTATTTCATCGTAGATAAGAGTTAACAGAGAGAGCACAGACAGAAATGCAGATGCATTATGTTACATAATAATGTAATAATCAGAGAAGAATTAGTCAATGTGAATGTCATGATCTGGGGCACAGCTGTAGATGACAGGAACATTCTATTCTATTCTATATAAAATTCGAGTTTGAAAAAAAGACACACGCTGACCAAATTTCAACTTTTCAGTAGTTTTTCAACTTCCACTCTCCAAAAATATATTCCCATTTCATCTTTGCCAAAGAGGTGAGGAAAACATAATGAAGACACAGACTATCCCCTAATTTAAACAATAACTGGGGGAATAGAAACTGAAATGCCATTCTAACTCTAGCACCGTAAACCTGGTAGAAAACATTCGGGACCCACTATCATAGAGAAGGAAACAGAGGAAGCACACCCCTCTCCTTTTGATAAGTGTCAGTCCAACAGTGAGCTGAAATAGACCACAATCCGTTTTCATTTGCTCCGTGTCAAGGTTATAGCGGCTTACAAGGAATAGCTTTACTAAACTTTGATTTATAATTCAAATTACTGTGGAGATAAGCACAGCGATACATCATCCATCACACATATACACACACACTCACACACACACACACACACACACACACACACACACACACACACACACACATACACACACACACACACACACACACACACACACACACACACACACACACACACTAACTACATCATCCAATCTAACATAAACATCCACTGGCTGATTGCACCTTTGAGAAATGATCCAATCCCAGACATCTATGTGAAAGCCCTACTGGCAATATGAACTGGAAACTTTTCAGCAACCTTTCCCAACATAATCTGTGCAAAACTAACAATGTGAAAAATCTCCATGAGGGGCAAAGGGCCTGCATTCTTTGAGTAGCAGTTTGTAGGTCGAGTATGCAAAACCCAAAGGCCAGAAAGGGGCCGAGCCTCTTCTGGTGGTCCAGCCACTCGAGATGAAGTGTCTTTGACAATACAATACAAGCACTTTCTCCCACTCACTGCTAGTATTATTTAAATCTATGTGTGTGTGTGTGTGTGAGTGTGCGTATGTGTGTATGTATGTATGTATGTATGCATGTATGTATGTATGTATGTATGTATGTACGTACGTGAGTGTGTGAGATTGGTGAGCGTATGTGTGTGTGTGTGAGTGTGTGTGTGTGTGTGTGTGTGTGTGTGTGTGTGTGTGTGTGTGTGTGTGTGTGTGTGTGTGTATGTATGTGAGTGGGTGTGTGTGTGTGTGTGTGTGTGTGTGTGACAGAGCCAGCATGTGTTTATGTGGACATATGCCAAACCCTCTTGTTGGACAGATTTACTCATTGTGTGAGGAATAAAATGCAGACCCCTGAATGCTTGCTTCAAAACATGGCCAGTAGGTTGTAGGTGTGAGTGACACTGTGTGAACATATGTGCAGTCTCTCTCTCTCTCTCTGTCTCACATACACACACACACACACACCTCTCTCTCTCTCTCTCTCTCTCTCTCTCTCTCTCTCTCTCTCTCTCTCTCTCTCTCGGCATAAAAAGGTGATTGTATTGCATTCCTGTTTACCATCATTATCCATAACTGCTTAACTTATGTATTAATGATGTTCTTATTTAGCATGCAGGTAGTTCAAACAGATGACAATATGATGACAATAAGATCATGTCTTTTTCTGTCTTCCCCTCTTCCTCTCTCTGACACGCACGTACACACACACACACTCACACACACACACACACACACACACACACACACACACGCCCCCCCCCCTTCCTCTCCTTGACATGCACGTACACTCATTAATTCCATCATGCGGGTAGACATGCAAATAGAATAGAGAATAGCGTGTCCACTTCCTCTATCTTATTTCATTCCATTTCCAGAAAGCCCCCCCCCCCCACACACACACTTCTATCTCTCTCTTTTTCTCTCATTTCACTTCATCTGTCTTGTCCAATGTCTATTTATGCAAACAGACACACACACACATTTACATACATACAAACACGCACACAAACACACACACACACACACACACACACACACACACACACACACACACACACACACACACACACACACACATATTCACATGCATACACACATATATGTAAACACTCACACACAAGCACAGGGTGGGAAAGTAGTCTGTGTGTGTGTGTGTGTGTGTGTGTGTGTGTGTGTGTGTGTGTGTGTGTGTGGATCCATGTAGGGCCAGCAGAGAGCAGGGGGTCTGCCCAGATATGGAGAGGGATTACCATGAAGGAGCTCAGCCAACAGTCCATTTCTGTTTGAGAGTGTGTACAGTTGGGTCTGTGTGTGTGTGGGTCTGTGTGTGTGTGTGTGTGTGTGTGTGTGTGTGTGTGTGTGTGTGTGTGTGTGTG
Organism: Sprattus sprattus; assembly: GCF_963457725.1. Taxonomy (NCBI): domain Eukaryota; kingdom Metazoa; phylum Chordata; class Actinopteri; order Clupeiformes; family Clupeidae; genus Sprattus; species Sprattus sprattus. The sequence continues at coordinate 17,769,743 of NC_137925.1, forward strand.
TGTGTGTGTGTGAGAGAGAGTGTGTGTGTGTGTGTGTGTGTATGTGAGTGAGTGTGTGTGTTGTTGGATGAATCGTAGAAATGTGAACACGCCAGCCACAACATTGATCCATATGTATGCTGATAATCATTTGACAAATGCATGCTTACTGAAATAGCTTGAGTCATGTTTAACAAACCTATATAATCTATGCTTGCTGAAAACTGCTTTAAAAGTGAACTATGCTTACATACTGTGTGAAAAGAGGTTTTGAAGTGAACACCTTATGTAGAAGTCAGACAAAAAGGGAAGTGTTCGTTGGGCCCTGAGTGTCAGTCAGGTCAGGTGGAGGTGAACACATGCTGTTTGTGAAGATAATGAACACGTGTTTGTTAAAGTATGACTTAGAGAAAAAGTACTGAGCAAGTCTAACAAAGTTTAAAATGTATGACCAAAAAAGGAGAGGTCTGTGACTGGGGAGGGAGTAGACTGGGGATAAAAAGGGGAGACGCTGTGTGTTCATCTCCTTTTTTTTTTAGCTTTTGGAGGGCTTGGTTTTTTGTTTGGAGCTAGTCGTTGATTGACAATAAATCTTTGAGGTGCTAATTCATACCACAAACCCGATTCTGACTCCTTCAATGGGGGGGTAACTCCCCCCGCACTTGCTGCACGCCGTACCTTAGTACATCTGCTAAGAACCAGCATCCTGTTATTTGGAACGAGTCGCCCGTAAGAGACCGGGACTCCTCTGAAACAGAAACCCTGGCAGCAGTGAGAACAGGTATGTTTTCCTTCTCTTTCACGATAGAAAGAGAATACGAATAGGTGAACTCGGGAAAGACTTGGGATCCTGTTAGTATCTCGGCTAAAACACACTTAAGAAGGAGTTTTGGAGTATGACATGATTTTCCGAACTGGTCTGTTTTTGATGCGTGTGACACTGTGCCATATTAGTTAATTGTGAGAGCTGTCGAAAAGGCTCTCGGCGTCGAAAAGCAAGCAATTAATTATTATAGGAGGTCACTAAAGATCGCAATCATCAGTGTGTGTGTGTGTGTGTGTGTGTGTGTGTGTGTGTGTGTGTGTGTGTGTGTGGGACGGCAAGCTTGTAACAAATTGTGGAAATGGTTCCCATGGTGACATTGTCCTCTGATGTTAAGCCTAACATTCATAATACACATCTTCCAACCTGGCCAGGGCCAAGGTACCAATATGGCAGACTGGTAATGTTTCTGGCTGCCTTTTACAGTCGCAGAGTCCACGGATAAAATGTCCCAAGCTGGGTATGATGCTAGTGCCATTAAGTGGAGTAAGATTTATTGGCTGTTTATGATGTTATGGTCTGTTAAATACTGACATGCACACATACTACATTTTTGCCACATGAACTGTTGCTGAAACTATGAAAACTATGCTGGTCTCGTTCCATGTTGTTACAGTGCTGTGGTGCACATCTGTTTGCCAGTCCCGGATACAGTCTGAACCATGAATGCTGTGTGTGTGTGTGTGTGTGTGTGTGTGTGTGGGTGGGTGTGTGTGTGTGTGTGTGTGTGTGTGTGTGTGTGTGTGTGTGTGTGTGTGTGTGTGTGTGTGAGTTTGTCAGTTCTGTGGTGCACATCTGTTTTCTAGTCCCAGATACTGTCAAGTCTGAAACAGAAATGCTGGAGACACCATTAAATTGAGCTCTAAAGGACAATGCCCCTCAATCTTAGATAGAAATTGTGAAGGGTGTGGGTGTGCATCCCTGCATATGTGTGCCTCTGTGTGTGTGTGTTTGTGTGTGTGTGTGTCTGTGTGTGTGTGCATCCCTGCATATGTGTGTCTGTGTAATTGCTGCAAAAAGTGGACATACCAAATTGGATTCACTTCATCTGATATTTGTTGCGCTCAAAGCAACCATCAGCATGTTTCATGAACATTGTGAAATGAAACCATGTTTTGAGGCAAAAAAGGTCAATATTTTCAGATCTATCAAGTGTACTATTAATTCTGGCCACCACTGTCTATATATACACTACCGTTCAAAAGTTTGGGGTCACTTAGAAATGTCCTTACTTTTCAAAGAAAAGCACTTTTTTTTCAAAGAAGATGACATAAAATGAATCGGAAATACACTCTATACATTGTTTACGTGGTAAATGACTATTCTAGGTGGAAATATCTGGTTTTTAATTAAATATCTACATAGGTGTATAGAGGCCCATTTCCAGCAACTATCACTTCGGTGTTCTATTGGTACATTGTGTTTGCTAATCGCCTTAGAAGACTCATGGATGACTAGAAAACCCTTGAAAACTCTTGTGCAATTATGTAAGCACAGCTGAAAACTGTTTTGCTGGTGAGAGAAGCTATACAACTGGCCTTCATTTGAGCTAGTTGAGTATTTCTGGAGCATCAAATTTGTGGGTTCGGTTATACTTTCAAAATGGCTATAAAAAGATAACTTTCATGTGAAACTCGCCAGTCTATCCTTGTTCTTAGAATGAAGGCTATTCCATGCGAGAAATTGCGAAGAAACTGAACTTTTCCTACAACGGTGTGTACTACTCCCTTCAGAGAACAGCAGAAACGGGCTGTAACCAAAGTAGAAAGAGAAGTGGGAGGCCCCGGTGCACAACTCAGCAAGAAGACAAGTACATTAGAGTGTCTAGTTTAAGAAATAGACACCTCACAGGTCCTCAACTGGCAGCTTTTTAAATGGTACCCGCAAAACGCCATTGTCACCTTCTACAGTGAAGAGGCGACTCTGGGATGCTGGCCTTATAGGCAGAGTGGCAAAGAAAAAGCTATATCTGAGACTGGCCAATAAAAAGGAAAAAAAGAAAAAAAATATGGGCAAAACAACACACACATTGGAGAGAGGAAGATTGGAAAAAAGTGTTCTGGACGAATTTAAAGGTTGAGGTGTTTGGATCATACAGAAGAACATTTGTGAGACGCAGAACAGGTGAAAAGATGCTGGAAGAGTGCCTGATGCCATCTGTCAAGCATGCTGGAGGTAATGTGATGGTCTGGAGCTGCTTTGGTGCTGGTAAAGTGGGAGATTTGTACAAGGTAAAAGGGTTTTTAAATAGGGAAGGCTATCACTCCATTTTGCAACGCCATGCCATACCCTGTGGACAGCGCTTGATTGGAGCCAAAGCGCACCTCCAAATTATGCAAGAACTATATAGGGAAGAAGCAGGCAGCTCGTATGCTGTCTGTAATGGATTGGCCAGCGCAGTCACCAGATCTCAACCCCGTTGAGCTGTTGTGGGAGCAGCTTGGCCGTATGATACGCAAGAAGTGCCCATCAAGCCAATCCAACTTGTGGGAGGTGCTTCAGGAAGCGTGGGGTGATATTTCTACAGATTACCTCAACAAATGAACAGCTAGAATGCCAAAGGTCTCCAATGCTATATTTGCTGCAAATGGACCCTTTTTTGATGAAAGCAAAGTTTGAAGGACAAAATGAATATTTCAAATAAAAATCATTATTTCCAACCTTGTCAATGTCTTGACTATATTTCTATTCATTTTGCAACTCATTTGATAAATACAATTGTGAGTTTTCATTGAAAACATGAAATTGTCTGGGTGACCCCAAACTTTTGAACGGTAGTGTACTATATATGTGTGTGTGTGTGTGTGTGTGTGTGTGTGTGTGTGTGTGTGTGTGTGAGTTTGTCTTTAGTAAAAGATTGACAAGATATTGACAATATTTTTCACGTATGAATGAAAAAGGTTACAAAGGTGTAACATTCATAGCAGCACTTCCCTTTGGTAAAAGCATTGTCCATGTAACCTCGCACATTTCTCAAAAGCCCCCACCCCCTGATATGAAAAGGGAAGTAGTTAGTTATCTTATTATGGGGTCAGATCCCAATTTTGATATCACATGTTCGGCTCCCTTTCAACAGAAGCCCATAATTACTGGTGGCTTCCTCCTTTAAAGACTTATCTACTGTCTGCAATAGCCACCTCGTAGGAGCTGGGAAGGGGAACCTTCATCGAGCTTCTAAGGAACATTTATGAAAGGGGTCAGAGGAACCTTGTGGGTTCTGGTTGTCTTATCTTAGGTACTGCGCAACAAGTTAAAAAATAGGTTTTGGTTTTGGTTCCCTTCCTGAAGAAGCCTGTCCAGAACATTTTAGACAGAGGTCAGAGTTCAAGCTCGGTCAGAGCTTCGTCATCTTACCCTATCTGCTTAACTGGACTGGCAGACATTTTGTGTATGATAACTGGATTTATTTTTCCTTATAATTTTTTTTTTCCATTGTGTCCCAAGCAATGCTGTCATTCGATAATGTTCAGAGGGTACAGACGCGAGGATCTTGAGTATGTACTTAACGTTGTTGAATCGCGTGTGGAGACTTCCTTGTTTTGGCCAGCCCTCCTCCCCCTCTTTCTGATAAGAGGGCAATGATTGGTAGCGCAGGTGATAAGTGGGTCTGATTGGCTAATGTGGGAGATAAGGCTGAGCACACAGAACTCTGCTTCTCCTCTGCCTCATTACCTGGAGCTTTTCCCAAACTTCCATTTTAGCTTGGAGTGTCAAGCACATTAGTAGCCCCTCTGACGTACATGCAGGCTGGCACACAAACCCACACACTGATACACACACACACACACACACACACACAGACACAGACACAGACACAGACACAGGCACAGGCACA